>NC_034598.1:56993946-57012177 GCF_900095145.1 Mus pahari
GGAGGGAGGAGGGAGGAGGGAGGGGAACATAAATAATCAAGTATACTGGAAAGGGTCACCGAAGAGCAGGACATGGGAATGACGCAGAGACCCCCAGTGAGCAGTCTTCTCTGCACACTAGAGTGCGCGGGCATGGGTGACCACGATCCAGAACTTAGTTCTCAAATAAACGAGTCTGAAGTATTTCACAAAATAAACATCCCAAGAAGGCCCAGTCCAGCTGAAATAAAGAATTCTGCCTTGGCAACATTTGCTAGCTATGACATCAGGGTAGAGACCGGTTTAGAATTCTTGGTGGTTGAGAAAGAAGACTAACTCAGTGGAGATGCAAACTTCTGCAGGAAGATCTGAAAGGAGTGGATGTCGGTGGGTGATGCCCTTTCTTATATTGCTGAAGGAAAAAATATGCCTCAGGGCTGTCAAATGAGGAGCGTGCCCAGGCTGAATGAATGTCCTGGTGGGAAACCTCACCCTTTAAGGCACGGCAGAACATTTCAAAGCGTGGCTAAGTGTATGGCGGTGAAGGAGAGGATGCTGGGATTGGTATGTGGCTGGAATCTCCTGTGCCTTTTACCTCCTGCCTCTCTCACAAGGAGTGAGATCCAAAAAGAGCAGACAAAAACACCACAGAAGAGGGATGGAGCAGAGGGCTTACAACACACTCTTGAGCTTAACTGATTGGACCCAGCTTCCCTCTGTGAGGAAGGCAATCATTGCGGGCTCCTCCCATTTACGGTAGAGAAGGAAGAAAGGGGTGGGGCCGCTAAACTAAAATTTGGGCTTGGACCAGCATTCATCAGACCACACTAATTCTCAGACTCGATTCAGGACCACACTGATATTTTATAGCCTTGATCCTCTCAATGTGTGATTCTCGGAACAGCAGAAATGGCATCCTCTGGAAACTTTCTGAAACCTTGGGTGGTACCCTAGACCCGTTGAGTCCTATTCTGCAGTTCATTATGATCGCTGGGAAATCGCAAACGCAGTGGTTTGAGAAGCACTGCTTATCAGAACTGAGGAAAGGCCGCCACTATGGAGAAAGGGAGGAAGCCATCACTGGGGTACTAAGGAAGGAATGCCCCTCCCTGCCTCCGCTGCCCTCTGGCTTTCTCCACTGAAATTCTGCTGTTGTTCAGGATGCTCCCTGGAATGCCACTTACCTACATTATATATGTACCTGAATTACCGTGACTGAGCTCAATGTGGTACTAGGAGCAAATGGATATTATTATTTCATTAATGGAATATTTCATGCATTGAAGTATGAAACGCTGATTGAGCAACCCCCATTGACATTGCAAAGGAAACTGTTGATCCAAGTGGACTTCTGACTGGAATTTTATAGGAGAGAGTCAGTCACTTTTAACTGGGAAAGTTTCCAAGTATCCCTAGTCCCAGACCACTGCTGGCTGCTGGCAGAGCAATAGGAAATCTAACACATTTATGGACCAATAGTGTTCTAATAAGGTGTTAAGTTAAATAATGTTCGTCTTTATTTAGATCTGAAATTAGATGTGTTGAAATGTCATGCTGACTACCTGTAATTACAAACCTATCTTATGTTTAAAATGTGCATGGATAAAACAGAATTTGATTTAGGATCAGGAAATCTCGTGGAGCAAAGTTAGCTGGATGTTCAAAAGCAGCGAACGGAGAAATAAATGAATAAATCACATACTTTGTACTAAAAACAGACCTCAAGATGGTATCTTCCAGGAATGTTGGTGACAAAATTAGTAAACAAAGTCATGCCCTGGTGGCTTGGCTTTTTCAGTGCTTATAAATTGAGAATCACTGCTGAAGAGATTGCTTAGCATTTAAGATGCATTTCTCTAACAGAGGACCTGATCCTCTAACACCCACAGCACGTGGTTCACATCCATCTGTAACCTCCAGGGACCGAACACTCTCTGCTGGCCTCTGTGGGCACCAGGACTCATGGGCACATACTCTCCCATCCTTAGGTATACACAAATAATTAAAAATAAAATAAAAATGTTTTAAATTACAGATTCCTAACTTGAATGTAACTATAGCAACAATAATCATTTCTCCGATGTAATCTAGGAGGACAGTTGAATATGAGAAATTAGACATTTCTAAGATCAAATAAATTACACCTTCTCCAAAGAGGCCCCAGTGTAAAATTATCCCCAATGAACAGGAAGCCGAAGAAGCATTTCTTGTCATGAACTCTTATTAGGCAGAGAAACATATAGGCAAATTTTAGGGGGAAAAACTGAATAACTTTAAAGAAAAACATTGTTTCATCTCAGAGTCTCTGTCTTGGCTTGAATTTTGCATATGATTTTAAATATCCCCCAACTCCCATCTAAATGTTCCTGGGTGTTTTTACACTTTATTCATTATTGCTTGCCATCTTAAATACTAAGATTTTTTTTTCTATAAAATATTTGCTCGAAACAGAAAGATGGCCATTCCCAGAGCTAGTCATTCCCAAGGAACTCAGGAGTCCCCAGTTTTTCACTATACAAATATATAGCTGGCAGATACATTTACAGATGAATAGATGATACAGGTATATAGATGATAGATAAATAGATAGATTCCACAACCTCCATGTTGTTCACCTCCTCATCTAGAGACAGTGCACGCTGACAGAAACAAATCTAGCAGTTGCCTTAGCCTCCTAGACCTCCTGACAGGGGGTGAGTACACTGGCTTCCCTGCTTGGCCAGTATTGCACACCTGGTGTATTCCTCTGACCAAACAACTTGGCTTGGGGAGAAATCTACAACTTCCTTTCACAGCTCAAGAATTGCCTTTATTAGGAAACATTAGATAAGCCATGACTCCTCACAACCTTCTCATCCCATCCAGAGCCGCTCTGGAGAGCTCTGGGGCAAGTGTAGCAGCTGTCACGGACTTGAGGAGGTAAACAGATGATCTCACCCTCCCTCGAGGCTCGCTCTTACCGTCAGTAAGGGAGTCAGCTTTGACTGTCCATTATCAGGCTACTTCATGGAGTTGCTGTTTATACCACCTGCCGGTTAGACACAACCAAGAACCAAGTCACGTCAGTCTACATGGAGAAAGCTACTGATCCCACAGAAAAATGGAGCTAAGGTGTAACCTCTACAGAGGGAAGGAACCCAGGCCCATTCAACTGCTACATGGCTAAGTCCTGTCAACCTCATGACAATAGAGACATCTAAAGACTGAGACTCTGAACAGTTGACCAGATAATCAGCACTTTTAATTAACAACTTTGGATATACCCATAATACCAGAGCAGAATGCCCAAGTACCTAAGGATCACAAAGAAAATACACAGCTAAACTCAGTCTAAGGGATGAGTTATAAAGTCAATATGCTTCCTGGTGAGATAGGGGTGAAGTACCCAAATTAAGGGTCGCAAAGAGAATTTAAAATCATGTCTTGGCATGTGATTATCAAGACAGAATAGGCAATGAGTTGTAATTCATCTTCTAAATAAGAGGAAGAAGAATTTAAACTAATAAAGATGGAGATATTCTAAGATTATTAGAGCACTGATCTCTTTCATCTTCGTATACTTATTATGGCCATCTGCTTCTGGGAAGATAACATTGATTTTAAAAAATGTTTTAAGTTAAAATAAAAATACAGTCCAATAGAGAAACTAAGAAAAATTAGAGTTTATGCAATTCCTCAGAATTCTAATTTATCAGACCCCTAAGTTAAGGACATTGGAGAAGTGACTTCCATTCTTCATACTCAGTCATTGAACAAGTCTACCCCTAACAGCTCTGAATGTAATGGGGAAGAAAAAGAAAACGAAATAATAAAAGATTAGGAAATCTCAGGCAAACAGAGTTGTAGAAGTTTGGTCTTGTTCTTTCCCCAAGTCCCATGTTCCCAGAAATAAGACTTATTCTCAAAATATATTTGCAAACGCCTTGTCCATATAGCTAGGCTTTTCTCTGACTAGATCATAACTTCATGTAACCCATTTATGCTGATCTATATTCTGCCACATGTTTTGTTACCTGTGCTCAGGTACCAACATCCAACTTGTCACATCTTTCTGGGCCAATCTCCCCTGCCTCACTTTATCCCCAAATTCCTTCTGCCTCCAGATGTCCCACCTTCTACTCTACCCTTTGCTGTCGGCCATAGGTTTTTTTTTAATTGACATCTATAAAATACACAAGATATTCTCTCAACACAGAGTGAGATAGGCAGAAAACCTAAGGGGATGTCAACATGCACAGGAGACAGGTGTAGGAGAAGCAGCCAGGGTAATCAGGAACCTTTTCTATCTTCAAACTCTCCAGGCAACAAAGGTAAAGGGTGTTCAGGATTATTCTTTCAGGACAACGAAGTCCAGAGCAGGGAGTTATTCAGAATACCTGCTTCACTGTGTTTCAATGCTAACCTGACTCCAAACCAGAGACTCCTTTAGGCCTCCTTCCCCACTCTTGTGAGCATCTCACGGGTGGAGTTTGGTCAGCTCTTTAGTATTCATGACTGGGTTACTGCGCAGATGCTTCATATGTGAGCAATGAATTAGAAATCCTTATAGATATACAGTGGCGTTTTCATTAGCCCTAATGAGAAACGTTCCATGGTTTGTTTAGCCAAAATAAATAGATTTACATTTTGTATCAATTCATCTCGTGGATAAAGTTGACGAATTGGCTTTTAAGTTTCACACATACTGTGAGTGAGCGAGCAGATAGTACGAGCCACAGGCTTAGTGGAACATTATGATCCATTGATGGGTGCTGAGATCTAAAATGGCTCCTCTAGCCCTGCTTGTGCTTTCAGACTACAGCAAAGGGCAGAGTCACACTGAGTAATTATCATTAGAGAAACATGTCACAAACGCAGCAGACCTTGGAACGGACAAGGGGAGGGAACACTGGATTGCCATCCTTACCCATAGACCCTCCATTTAGCCTTCAGCAAATCACTAATGAAAACTAAAACAGAGAGGCTATGCTTATCCATACCATAAACCATAACAAAGCCCAGCATAACACTTTGCTATGCTTTCAAGCAAGTATTTAATCTGCAATTGAGTCTAAGGACCAGAGAGTAGAATGAAATATATTGGGTATCAAGCATTCTCATTAAAGGCCTACCTACAAACTGCCCAATCTGAGACTTCTACTAATTTAGTTTTCGGGGAGACTTCATGCCCACGCATAATTAAAATGTTTTCAGCTTGATGTGTAAAATGGTATTTAGTTTCATAACAAATTAAAGCAAATATATTGATATAGGCGTGAACAGAATGTGCCCTGAGATGTCACACAGTTATCAGGGGCAGCAATATCATTTGTTTATTTGAGAATTGAAGTAAACACTACAATGCAGATGTCCTTATACAGCACAGATTGAATTATCTAGAAATGGTACCATGGGCAGGGCCATTGTTCCCTTCTACCTGTTTAAAAGCCATTTCTGTGGCTATTCAACTGTTAATTAAGCACTGATATGTTTGTATTTTGGTGTTTAATCTTCAAAGAAAAGTATCTTACTCAAAAAAAAAAAAACCCAACTCAATTAAAAAGAGTATATTGTGAAAGCACCACACCTCAAATTTGAATAAATATAATGCCTGTTTCAAAAACAAATTTCAGTCATGGTGTCTTAGTTGGGGTTTTACTGCTTTGAACAGACACCATGGCCAAGGCAACTCTCAATTAAATGTCCTTATGGTTCAGAGGTTCAGTCCATTATCATCAAGGTAGGAGCATGACTGCATCCAGATAGGCAACGGTGGGAAGAGCTGAGAGTTCTACATCTTCATCTGAAGGCTGCTAGCAGAATACTGGCTTCCAGGCAGCTAGGAGAGGTCTTATAGCCCAGACCCACAGTGACAGACCTACTCCAACAAGGCCACACCTTCTAATAGAGCCACTCTCTGGGCCAAGCATATACAAACCATCACACATAGAAATCAATAAATATTTACTTGTAAGACAATGAAAACCTAGAACACTAACAGCAGCAGAAAATTCCTGGTAGCGTAGTTAAGATGTTTGCTAATCTAACCACAAGCTAGGTTCCTAGTGTTTATCACTGATGTGCTCCTGCTCACCCATCGTACGCTGAGGCGAAAATGCAAGCATCCGTGCTTCCCCACACTCTCTCATGGTCTTCCCTTCTGTCCATTTTGTTAGATGACTCCAGTTCTCCATGGAAAATAATTTCACTAGAGCAGAACAACTACCATTAACTGGCTCCTGTTTCCATTATCTACTTTAGCATTTGCTAAAATATGTTTCCTACCCCATAGGTCAGGGTAGCCATGAGCTGGGTGCCCGGGACCCAGAGCAGGAGTTAGAGTGAAGAAAGGTCTTGCCTGACAACCTCCATCTGCATATTGCTTACTCCAAGAGTCTGGAGAAAGCAAACTAGCATAAATGGGGTTCTGGGTACATTAGTTATTTTTCTGTTACCGTGAGAGAATACTGTGATAGAAAGTCACTTCGAAGAAAAAGCGCTTATTTTGACTTTTAGTTCCAGAGACCTGGTGCCCGTCATGGCAGAGAGACAAGGCAACAGACGGGGAAATTGGCAGGAAGTCATTGAGGCAGGAGCAGGAAGGCAGCCAATCAAATTTCATCCGAATACAGGAAGCAGAGAAGGAGGACAGGAAGAGGGGTCAGGCTATAAGCTGTCAAAGCCCGCCTCTAGCAACGTACTTCCTGCAGTCTCCACTTCTAAATGTTCCATAGTCTCTGCCAACATCCAGACATCAAATGTTCAAACACGTAAGTCTGTGGGGAACATTTCTCATTCAAACCGCCACAGCAGAGAATCCAGGGAGCACTCTGGAACCTTCCACCGCCGCTAACCTGACTGAGTCATTGGCTTGTGACCTGACTGAGGAGTAAATTAATCCTGTTGTGTTGAGATTCTGGAGTCTGTAGATTATAGCAGTGAGTATTATTTACCATAACTAAGGAGCCCACTTATCCCTTAGTCATAGATCAAAGTCTCCTCCTCTGTGAAGTCTTTTCTAGCCCTTCAGGTGGAATTAATCGTCCCTTTCATGGTGTTCCCAGAGCAATTATTATGTGTATTTATTATTTATTGCTGCTGGAACCATTTGTGTGCACTCTGAGATTACTTCTTTTTTATTAGTCATCTTAAGTGCCCAGCCCCCCAGCAGGTATCCAGAGCGTGTACACGGAGGGAGAGTTCTTATTTGATTGACAGTATTTGAAAAAGTTGTATCAATTGCACAGAAAGCTTATGTATCAATTTCATATTTCTTATTTTTAATGATTGGTACTGGGTAAGAAAACACTCAACCTGTACTTACACAGTATTACCTTGGGTAAACAGTCTGTTTTAAACCCTTTCTTCGGGTGCTTAGCCATGCACGTTATCAACCAAAGAACCAGCAATGTTATCACCTCTCTACCTCTTAATAGTCCTTCAGTGCTTAAGGAACAACCTGCTGTCAAATAATGAATATCCACTGTGATTTTTCTAAATAGTTTTATTTTTCCACTGGACAAAAGAACATAGATGGATGGAAGCGTGTGTCTGGTATCCTTTCCATAATAATGCAGCAAACAAGTAGTTTTCTTTTAAGTGAGGGTGTCCTAATTAATGGTAACTGTCAGCTTGGCACAGCTAAAGGCATCTGGAAGGGGAGTTCTAACAGCGGACGTGCTCAGATCGGACTGTAAGCATCCTACAGGGGATTCTCTTGATTGCTGACTGATGTAGAAGGGCCCCTCCTCTACTGTGGGCGGCACTATTCCCTAAGCAAGGGGTTCTGGGCTTTCCCTTCCCAAACTGTGAGCAGTACTATTCCCTAGGCAGGGGTTCTGGGTTTTCTGAAGCAGCGAGCTTCCAGAGCACGAGCCTGGGCAACAAGCAGCGCTCCTCCATTGTTTTCCAGTCTCAACATTCACAAGCGCCTGCCTGCCTTCAGGCCTCAATTTCCCACAATGGCGAACTGCAACGGTACTGTGAGATGAATAAAGCCCTTCCTCCCCAAGGTTGCTTTTAGTCAGTGTTTTATCACAGCCACAGAAAGCAGTGTAGAACAGGGGAATCTGCAAGACAAATGTGAACGTAAAACTGAAAACATACCTACACCCAAATGTCCATAATACCAAAAATGAGATAACTCTATGTTCTGCCACAGAGTTTATAACCATTATGTGCCTGCGTCCCTCTGAAGCTGCATGGGCACACTGCTGGGGTTCCTAGGACTTATAACTGGGAGGAAGCAATCTCACATGCACACGCGCATGCATGCACACACAGAGTAGGAGTGGACTAAGCCCTGTTAGAGCAGGATTTTGTACCCATGTGAAGTGTCTATACAGGACCTGTTAGCAAAGTGAGACCGGCATCACTGCACTATCTACTCCAGGCTGGAGCTTGCATCATTTGAGTATAATTTTCATTTAAGTTATCATCTTTTAACACCCCTGGCTTCTATAACATTATTCCAGAAGAAGTAGAACTGGCGTGGGATCCTCTTGATTGTCAAAAGGCAGGCTCACACATGCCTCTTCTTCCCACAGAGACATGGGAAGTGCATCACAGGATGGAGCAGAGGGGAAGATGCTCTGGCATCCCGGGAACTCCTCCGCAGCCCAGCTTTTGGGATGCTCCCTTGCCTAAGGCAGCCTGCCTCATTCTG
This sequence comes from Mus pahari, assembly GCF_900095145.1. Lineage (NCBI taxonomy): Eukaryota > Metazoa > Chordata > Mammalia > Rodentia > Muridae > Mus > Mus pahari. The sequence goes on from NC_034598.1 coordinate 57,002,570, forward strand.
ATGCCCTTGCATACAATAGGCTAGCATATGCATTTGATCTGAAGGCATGATCAAAACTTAATTTCTGTGCATGAAAAATGAGCCAACTATTTTGGAGAGGCAAACAAGACTAAATTTTACAATCTCTAGAATACCATTCTATTTTTTCTACCTAGGAAATATTGATCTGATTTTCCAAACAGACTAATGATTCTACTCAAAGAAACAACAACAACAAAAAAATGTGGGACAAAAGAAGATCAAGCGAATCTATCATCTTTACTAGGACTTTTCCCACCACACACATACACATGCACACACATACATGCACATGTATACACATACATGCACATGCGCACACACACAGACATACATATACATATATACACACATGTACACACAGACACACACGTGCATATATATTCACACACACAAAATCCAAAAATATTTAAAAATAAAATCTTTTCAAATCTTATCTCTTGCTGACTGCATTAATGACATGCAGTTTAAGTACCATGATTTCTCCATCCAGGGCAAACAAAGCAAAGAAAGAGGTGAAGAATCTTCATAGCATGGTCGGTTCCTAGTCCATCAGCTACGCAATAGCTGTAAGATATTCCCTGACAACGTTATTTAAAAAGAAAGGTTGAGCATAGTAGCAATTGTTTCATCAAGCTAGAAGGAATGGTGTGGTACTTACCCGATATTAATCTTACATGCAATCTTGTTCCCAAGGGCCTGCTAATTCCCACCAGGGGTACTAAGTTCCCAGTAGGAGCATCACCTTTGCTGTCAATGCTGTATCTGCCTATACTGGAGAGACCCAGTGCAACTTGGAAATGGATATGAATTCAATCCAGCGAGGCAAACTGCTATCTGAGAAACTGGGGTGGGGTGGAGTTCTAGCTCCTCTTCCAGGAACTGTTTCTAGACAGTGGTACGTTCTTCCAACGCGCCTGGAGAAGTTCCACATGTTCAGTGGATGCAGCTGCCAAAACCTCCAGTGCCCCTTGGAGGTGTTATGGAAGCTACCAAGCCCAGACCATCACTTTAAACTGCATCACTCCAGCCTTTCCTCTTCCCCATGTTTTCAGACTATGAGAAAATACTGACAGAACATGCCTTATGATCTTAGCAATATAAAGTTCGTAGCCCAATGCTGTTACAAGGTTTTCCATTGGTGTGCAGCAGAGCTCTAGAAGACTGGCATCTTGCAAAATTGAAACCATATGCCCATCAAACACAACTCCCTTCACCCAAATCCTCAGGAAACACTGGTCCACTTGCTGTTTGCAAGATCTTGACTACCTTGGGTAGATCATGCGTATTTTAAGTGGAGCAATGCAGAACCTTTTTGTGGCTGCCTATTTTCCTGACCTCATTAACCTGGGTTTGTAAAGACCAAATGAACAATTAGCACTCCAATCCTTGCCCCTATTCATCTCTAGAAAACTCTAGATATGACACCGTATTACATATAAATCGAATATTGTAGTGAGCCAAGAACCGTTTCATTTCATAAGACTTCCTTTTCCATTGTGCATCATTTTTATGTTACGGTTCTTCTAGTCCGTAATACGAGCCTCACGGACATCAGTCACTGCTGGTGCTGGTGATGTCAGTGGTAGCCATGGGAAGACAGTTTGAGTGGGTTACCCAACCTTCACTGCACTTTCCCAGGCAGACACTAGGCTTTCCATTAGCTCTGTCTCTGTTGCTATCCACTTACCTACCCACAAACACATTCATAAACGCCTACACTAGATATAAATCCACATCTCCAAGCAACTACCAAGGCTATCAAGGCTAACGAAGGATGCGGCTGAATCGACTTAGGTCTGACCCTACGCCTTTGCCCTCAGAGCCTGCTGGTTAGCTATTTCTGGCATGAATCACTTCCACCATAAACAGACACATAAATATGAGTCTTCCTGTGGGCCAGGAACTTTCCTAATTGCTTTTCATGCATCTTTGAGTTATTGCTAACCCCCCCAAGACAATTCTACAAAATGAAAAAGACTCGTGCAGAAAAGTATCTATGATTGCCCTAAATAGAGCAAGAAAATAAAAATTGCCCATATATATTATTAAAGGAATAAATCCCTCCCAAATTATGAAATCTATAAAAATATAACTCATATTACAAAACAAATTTAGTTTGGGAGTATGAAGTGAGAATTACTCCTAATATCCGAGGGGGTTAAAATGAATATATAATATCAGTTCTTCAGAACCCTTCTCCAACTCGCCAGATGCCGGAATGATCATCATCCCCTTTTGGTATTGGACATCTTTTTTTTGTCACCAGGTTAGGTTTGCCTCCTGTGTCAAATGGGGTTCAAGGGCAAGTGGGTCACACTGCCTTACGCAGTCTGAGTGATCCACATAGCTGAGTTTGACCTGTAACTTGTTTCAGTGTTTGGTACTGACCCTGCTCTGGGAGCACCTTGGCTTCCATCCTGAGTAGGCTGTGCACCCTTTGGATTTACAGTAGATAGATAGGATGTAACTGAATGAGAGCACTGAGCTCTGGAGAACCCCTAACATTAGCATTCAGTAGAGAGCGTCAAGGCATGCCTATTCATTTTCTTCAGAATCATTAATGTCTGCCCCTCAGCTGACATGTTAAGATGTCTCAGCTTGCTTGTGTCTGTGCTTCCTGAGGACAGTCATTCATGCTCAGCAGCTGCTTCCTCCTCTGTTGTCTCCCCCTCGCTCCCTCCCACCTGACAGCTCGTGACAGAGCCACACACTATGTCTTTCCTCCCTCCCGACCACCATGACAGACACTGCTTTCTTACTCAGACGACATTTGCCTACACAAAGGTATCCCTGCCTTGTCTTCTCAATAGGTACATCTTGCCTCAAAACCTATGCCTGCCAAAGGCCCCTCCAGTAACCTCTTTTCTCTGTCGTCTTTCTCCATCTGTGTTGATCTTTTCTTGTAGCTCAAATGAAGCTCTCACCGGCTCACCCCCCAAGAATTCTTCGGAACCCTTCCCCAAAGCTCCTGGTTCTACAGTGATCTTTTATCTTCTCTGACTCCTTTTCCACTGGAACTGGGCTTCTCTTACATGTTAGCTTAGACCTGCTACATGCCTCCTCATTTCTTACTTAAAGGAATGTCATGGCTACCTTCGCCTTTTGTCTGGGCCAGAGCAAATAGCAGGTTTCATAAATTGGGCTTTCAGTGGGTATCGAGGTTCCAAGAGCGTCTCAAGGTCCTGTGGTATATACAAGCTGCATTTTTTGAAGGAGTCCTGAGGCTACATATGTAGTCCTATCTAGAAGGATGGGCTGCCTGGATCAAATCCTGGCTCTCCAGCATTCTAGTTGTAAAATAGTCTTTTATGCAGGTCATGTTCTTCATCTCTCTTGGCTTCAGCTCCTCACTTATAAGGTGGGAGGGGGGCACAATGCCTCCCCAGCAGGGTGGGGAGGAACCATGAAGAGTATGTATGTGTCTAGCTCCTAACTCGTTACCCGCCACATGACGAACATAGGTAGTAAAGCTGTGTCCCCACATTCTGCCTCTGGTTCTCTCCAGGACACTGCAGAAATGTTTTCTGTACAGAAAGTTCCGTTGGTGTAGAATAGATCACACGTTATGCCCTAATGATCCACAAGGGCATTCTAGGATGTTGGCAACTGGCAAAGACTGCAAACGGCTTCCTGTCTTGACTGTATCAGTGCTTTTGTTTCCCCTCTGATCAGAGGAGGCGGGGAACAGGAGCCTCAGCTCTCAGTCAGAAGAGCTGACTATGAAGGATAAAGGGCTGTGGGGAAAAGTCCTCTTACAGTCTTCACTGTCCCGATGTCCACTCGATATCTCTCCCTGCCCTCTTCAGACTGTTAATTTCACAACGTGCGCTCTGTAACTAGCAAGGGTGACTAAATTTCAAACTAAATCCTATAAAAAAATAGACACAGCCTTTGGATGAAACTGATTCTCCACCAGCAGCCCCATGCTCATCTTTATCCTGGGCTACAGAAGAAAAAGGAGACAATCTCCCTTCTCCCTGCGGAAACAAATTTATTTGGAGGAGTCAGGCGTGAAAACACACAGCCACAAAGCAATGTGTCAAACTCCTTAGCAGGAACCTAGACAGTGTGCCATGGTTACATTGACCGATTCTGCCCTGGGGGGCTGGATTTATTAAAACATCTCACAAATTAATAAATAATACTGGTCGAATTCAGTTGATCATTTCCTGTCTTTAATGTGTCTTGTGCATGAGGCAGGCGGTTATCAGAGCTCGTGGAAGTGAGGGAGAAAAGAGCCACTGATTGTCATACGCTTGATCTGTTTGTTAAAGCCATGCCCGCACGATTTGTTCTACTACAACCAAATGCAAACAAATGGGATGTGGGGTTCAATTTTTCTCTTCAGGTGCAGCTTTAAAATGGCACAGTTAGATCCCCTGTGACAACGCCTGCTGTCCTCAGAGCGGGACCTGGGATGCTTGCTTCCGTTTGTCCTCCCGGCATCAGGTTGAAAACACAACCTTTGTTCGGACTATGGATGGCTCTGAGGACAGCTTCATATAGGGGCACGCCTCCAGACCCGCCTGGCAATTCACCTTTTTTCTTTCAGGGCTTCCTTCAATTCAGCTTGTCACTTGCAGGCTTGAATTGATGCTCCATCAAGCCTACCTCTGTGCAAACTATCTGTCTTTAGAAACAAGTGTCTCAGAAATGTTTTCTGTTGCAAATGACAAGCAGGCGTCACTCGGACCAACATCGATAATTCCCCAGGACTCAGCTTGATAAGCAGAGAATGAAGTGGAAGAAAACCAGATGCTTGCCAGCATGACTATTAAATGTCAGCTATTGGGGAGTTTATCCCCACATGAGATGTTTCTTTTGTACCGGAGGACGACCACTGAGAGGCAACACACACACACACACACACACACACACACACGCACATGCACATGCACATGCAACGCGCACACACACACACACACACACACACACATACATAATAAAGCCATGGAAGACAACCTTATCATTACTGATGCAGGAAATACAGCCATGATTAATGTCACCAAAGCACATGTCATGGGGGATAATAATGATGTGTACAAATGAATCTTCTCATCCTGGACAAAGAGCTTAAGTACCACCTAAAACTGGGTAATAATTATAGACAAATCACCAGTGACATTGCTGTCTGCTAAGCATGCATTATGCTCTCACGTTTTCAAAGGGTTTGTTTTATATTTTTCTCTGAAAGTTTTCTTAAACTCTTCCCACTTGGATTCAAGTGGCACAAATTACAAAGTAGCTCTGAGAGCTCCTACATTGCCTAACGAGGCAAGTGACTCCTGCCGGGGACAGATATGGTGTACCAGGCTCCCAACTACTACCCAGTGTGCCAAGAGAACCATGCAGCTGGGGAAAGAAAGACAAGATGGTGTGGACCACGCGGGGAGGCCACACGGCTGTCTAAATCCATGCTGGATCAAAACAACATTAGGGAATACACATTCCAAGTGTATTCTTGGCCCCAGGGAAACTGGGCGGAGTGAGAAATGAAGAAAACGCGAGAGTGCAGTCGCTGCCCAATGAGGCAGAGAAACTGTTTTGAACACAGAAGACAGATGAAGCTGGAATTGCATTATTAGAGCTCTCGTGTGCACCACTTGATTATCTGATAGCCTTAATTTGGACAGACTATCACACTGTCACACTCTAATAAGCCAAACACGATGTCATAGTACCTCAAGGAAGTTAATGAATGACAGAACCATGTTCTGAATGGTTACCACTTTCTTTGTGCTAGCGCATTGACAGAAATTTAACCCCGCCTTTTGAGCGCTGCTCCTGTTTCTGTAGCAAGAAGCTCACCTGTGGTTGAGAGTAAACTGAAGAGTAGCAATCATGAATGCCCCATCTAGAATGTTTTACTTGTGGATGAATTCTAGGAGACTACTGTTAAAACCTAGTATTAAGACTAGTAAATTTTGGCTATTATAAATAAGGTTGCTATGAAAATAGTGGAGCATATGTCCTTGTTAAATATGTTTGGGGTATATGCCCAGGAGCGGTGTAACTGGGTTCTCAGGTAGTACTATGTCCAGTTTTCTGAGGAACAGCCAGACTGATTTCCAGAGTGGTTGTACCAGCTTGCAATCCCCAATCCCACCAGCTTAAGTGGGAAGGGGGATAACATTTGAGATGTAAATAAATAAGATAACCAATTAAAAAAAGATTAGTAAATTTTAGAGCTATTGAAAGGGTGAAAGGTGGGGAAAGGAGTTAGATTTTCCTTCTCTCGCTTTTTTTTTTTTTTTTTTTTTTTTTTTTTTTTCTGTTGAGGGTTTCTCTGTGTAGCCCCGGCTGTCCTGGAACTCTGTAGACCAGGCTAGCCCCAGGACTCCTTGCTCTCTCTGGTTGTTTTTTTTTTTTTTTTTTTTTTAGCTTTTTTTTTTTTTTTTTTTTTTTTTATCTTTTTCTGTTGGAATAAAGTGTAACCAGCCACAAATGATATCATGAGACTGCTCTTTCCTGCCTCATCAGCTGATCATATGGCTACCCAAGAGAAGGAAAAGTAATCTACATGGCATGAATCTACACCAATAACAATATTGATGTCAGCCAAGCTGTATTCTATGGCTCCTGTGTTCCAAGCATGATTTAAAGGGTTTATGTGAACTGATATCGAAAACCTTTGTAACACCCTATGAAGCAGTCTCCAGTACACTTATTTCATAGAAAAAGAAATGAAAGGAAATTAACTTTTTCTCATGAATGTTAACTTCTCGAAAACTCAGTCAGTGCAAGGCTAGAAATGAAACTTCATCATATTAATAATTCACTCTCATTTGGTCTTCCTGACTGGTCAGATAGGCCATTGGTTATAATCTGTTCATCTGACTGGTGGTAATATTTCATAGGCTCAAAAATATACAAAATTTAAAAGGATTCCCAGATCATTTGATAATACTCCTGTCTTGGGTAGGTTTGTTTCTAGATCAATACTTCTTAACTTGTGGGTCATGACCATCAGAAACACATTTTTCCAATGATGTTAGAAACTGAGACAGCACTCAGTAGCAATTACAATTGTGAAGTAGCAATGAAAATAAATGCATGGCAGGGGGGGGCTTCCCATGGTAATTGGAAATATGTGTTTCAGTAGTCCCAACCCACAGGTTGAGAACCACTGTTTTAGATGAACACAGTTAGCTTTCTACGATGGAGATGTCTTGTCAATGAGTTAAAAATGGTTCCTTGCCAGTCACCCAAGATCTTCTTTACCATTGCTAGCCATGTGAGAATGTCAAGAGCAGTACATGGAGTTGCGCTTTGGTATCACAGACTTCCCTGGAAAGGAATGAAGGAAGTCGGTCCTCAGCAGATTATTAACTCATCAGATTATTTTCACTCCTGGTGGCCCAACCTCCCCCTGCTTCACCCTGCCCAGCACCTCCATCTGACTTTGTCTACTACTGAGTTGGCCAAGTGAGGACATGAGAAAGATCGAATGTGAACCTTACACTGATGGGGATGTCCTTTGAGTTCCTTTTGTACACAGTGTGAACTCTCAGTATCCTTGTTCTAGCTCAATGCAAGACACAGATGCTGGTCTGGAGGAGACAAGAGGAGAAAAAGGAAGCTGGTAGGGAGTGGAAGAGGATCTAGAGAAGGACATAAACAAAAGCTTAGGTGAACAGTGCACAGAAGACGAGGTTCAGAATGTAGAGACCACTCAAGACTGTTCGCAAAAGGATGGCAATCTTTTATCTAAAGTCACTGTGACCAGGAACATTTTGAAGCCTGAACTTCTTGGATCCTGGAATAGTTGCATATCATAATGGAGATAAGACCCAGATGGAAACATGAAGGTCATTTATATTTTTATATTTATAAACATACCCTATAGGTGACTTTTATATAATTTTAGTGTGTCTATGTTTTGATATATATCTATATGTCTATTGTCTATACACACACATACACGTGCGCGTGCGCATGCGTGCACACACACACACACAATGTCAGGTATGGAATTTTCTACTTGTGGCTCCAAGTTGGTACTCAGAGCATCAGAATTTGAAAACATTTAGATAATGGATGCACAACTTGAATTGCCGTCCATCTTTCTCTATTCCATTCCCATCATACTCTGGAGCTGCTCATACTGCAGGAACAAACCTAGAGGACACAACCCTCCTCTGCTGCTGTTGCTGCTATTTAAATTCTTTTAATGGTAAAATTAGTTCTTATGACAGAAAAGCAATTTGCCGTGTGATCTTCTATCCAAGCCTTTTGCTGGCCACCTTTGAAAGGGTCAGGTACACTGGACATCCTCTGCTTACAGGAGCCCTTGAAATTCAGGGTGTAGGGTCTTTGTGTAAAGCTTCTGGCTTCTTCCTTCAGAGTGACACTGTGTAGCCCAGTCTGGCCTCCAACTAGAGATTCTCCTGCCTCGGCCTTCCAAGCCCTAAGATTACCAATGTGTGTTCACATGCTTGAACTCAATACTTTTATTATGTATGTGTCGCTACTGGGTCCTTGCACATGGGATCCACAATCCCAGGAAAGGCGCTACCTTAGAAGTCTTACTTTGAGGGGTCTGACATTAGAGTACAAGGGTTCTCCGGGTAGGCAAGCCCCTGATTTACAGATCAGCAGTTTGAGCCTACAAACGGTTAACGTTTCATTAATTTCCGAATCTGTAAAAGGTTGATTTATGACTTTCATTTAATGGTGGCTCAACTTGTCCTTCAAATGTCCATCCAGCTACATTTACAATATGAACTGTAGATTACTTACTAAAGACTCCACCCACTATGGAGCAGAAACTCACTCGTGTGGTGGGTTGAGTAAGAGTGGCCCCCTGTAGGCTCACATATTTGAATGCTTAGGGAGTAGCACTATTTGAAAGGATTAGGATGTGTGGCCTTGTTGGAGTAGGTGTGCCTTATTAGAGGAAATGTGTCACCTGGGGTGTGCTTTGGGGTTCCAAAACTCCTTGTCAGTCTCTGTGTATTTCAATCCCTCCTGCTTTTGGATCCAGATGTAGAACTCTCAGCTACTAGGTCCGCCTGCATACTCCAGTGCTGCCCACTACAATGATAATGGACCAAACCTCTGAAACTGTAAGCAAGCCCCAATTAAGTGTTTTATTCTATGGGAGTTGTTGTGGTCATGATGTCTCCTGACAGCAGTAGACCACTAACTAAGATACTATAGAAGATTAAAGAAAGAAACTAGTAGACTTGGGAATTGCTCTCATTTCCTGTATCTCACTGAAAACTCTTACCCATTAAAATAGATTGATATGATTGTTTTTAAATTACCAGAGACTGAAAACTTATTTCTTAAACCATCTATAGAGAAACTAAAATGCCTTCTGAGTGAACCAGACAGGATTAACTAAAGGAAAGGTAAGTGTAGCGGCTGAGAGTAGATCTAATGACCTAACTTCTGTAGTGATTAGGAAAGAAAGAAAGAAAGAAAGAAAGAGAGAGAGAGAGAGAGAGAGAGAGAGAAAGAAAGAGAGAGAAGAAGAAGGAGGAGGAGGAGGGGATGGAGGGAGGGAAGAAGAGAGGGAGGGAGGGAGGGAGAGAGAGAGGGAGAAAGAGAGAAGAAGAAGGAGGAGGAGGAGGGGAGGGAGGAGG
>NC_034598.1:57012497-57031046 GCF_900095145.1 Mus pahari
AGGAAGGAAGGAAGGAAGGAAGGAAGAAAGAAAGAAAGAAAGAAAGAAAGAAAGAAAGAAAGAAAGAAAGAAAGAAAGAAAGAAAGAAAGAAAATAGCCCAGGTCCTAAGGCCTCCAAGGCAATCCGACTTAGTTAACAGAGACAATGAGACAATAAGATAAGGTCTTTAAAATTACTATTTGAAGGTAAGCAACATCCTAAATCTATTTACCTAATAATAAGTAGAAGCCAAAATATATTTTTGTGATTAGAGGGAACACAACCATGACAGTAAACATAAGCTCATACAGAAATAATGTTGATTTTTAAATCAAATAGCATCAGGAAAAGTGTGTAAATCAAAAGTAACTCATAAGTCTTAAAACATTTTATCTCTTAAGGAACAAAATCAGACCAACCAAAATCATTTCGCAGCAATGAGCCCAGGGACAGGTGTGAGTCAGTTTTTCTGTGAACTAGGAAATGCTTAAACAAAAATCAATTATGTGCTAATGCATAATCTAGCAAACGGCTGCACAGACGTCCTTCACCAAGACTTTCTCGTGTTTCTAGGCAGCAGAAAGCAAAGTAAGATTGGATGAATTTCTCTACCCTAGCTATGCCTACCCAGTTAGTGCCACATCTTAGAAATTTAGGGAGCAGCTCTTGAATCTAAATGGTTTAATTTGATTGATTGTGAATATCCAAAATGTGTGTGTGTGTGTGTGTGTGTGTGTTTAATTTTTCCTGTGGTGTGTGGGGATGCATATGCACATATGTGTGTACATGTGGAGGTCAGAGCACAGTCTTGGGTCTTATCCTTAGGAATAAAGGATCTCTCATTGGCTGGAGCTCAACAATTAGTCAAGAAAGAGTGTTGGCCAGAGAGCCCTAAGGATCCTCCAATCTCCATCTCTCTAGGGTTTAGGTTACAGACACTTGTCCCCTGGGTACCAACCAAGTCATTTCTTCAAAAAAATACTTTTTGTCTACCAAAATTAACTTCAAATTTCACATTATTTTTACAAAATAAAAGCACTCCACATAAACAACATATATCCAGAAACTCTTCAAGTTACAAGATGCTAATCTCTTTTGAGAGATAAGGAGAAAGGGGTGGAGTGAGGTTTAGAAGTGTCTAAAAGTCAGTGCCTAAATTTAAAAAAAAAAAAAAAAAAGAGCATGCTTTCATTATTTATAGTCTATGCTGAGATGTTTAAAGTTATTTCAACAGGAAGGTCTGGGGAAGGATTAAAGACACTGGGGTGTTCTGATACATCTAATTAGACAGCAAAAGCTGAAGACTGCCCTACATCACCATTTCTGCCTTCCCAGCAAGCAGCCAGCATCATGTGTAAAAACAGCTTTAATCATTATAACTGACCTTTGGCAGGATTAATAGGCTACCAGGCGTGATTTCTCACTGTAGGCTGAAAAACTGCAACTAACTCCAGAGAAAATTACATAACCACTGGAGCGAAAGACAAGCAAATAAGTTAGGTACGAGCCAATTGAGATGGAGTGGGCCTGCCTGTCAGTCTGCCTCTCCTTAGCTTTGTCCACTGGACACATAATATACACCTTGGGGTGCCAGGGTGAGGTAATGCTTTATGACATATAATAGACCCTATTTTCGCCGTTTTAAACAATGTTGAGGTACCGCAGCAGCCTGCGTCACAGGAAGAGAGGAGGGCGAAGAATCAGACACATCTTGTCATCCCTGTACCCTGCAGGCCTATAAAAGGTAGGATCGATTCACTTCAGCAGTGAGTAATAACCTCTATGTCCTTGAAGAAGCACTTTGAGAAATGCCAGAGTCACAGAACGGTACAGCCAATGACACTGATTAAATGCTCTATTTGCTATATATTTTATGGAAGGTAGAGGCGGGGCAGCGGGTTGATATTGCTGTGGCTAGGGGAACTTTAGAGAGGGACCAGGCGGCTTCTTCCCCAGGGAAATACCATTTGCAAACTTTGCACTTTCTGGGGAACTTCACTGAAGTCCGTATTTTACGTAATCCTAGTTGAGCAGGCTACCCGTGGACCCCCCCCCCACACACACACACACAATTACCTATTCCCAAGCCTTACTGTCATCTGTTAGGGCGTTGACCTATAATGCATCTCACACACAGCCAGCCCCATGCACCTGGAGATGCTACAGATCTTCTAGGCTGAGACTTAACCTACCTTGCCAACAGCTTCCATGGCAACACAGGCTAGGAGTGCCCACTCAGAGAATGGTGCATCTAAGGGAACTGAGGAAGCTCATGATGGAAGAATTGATGTGACGCGGTTGGACCGGCCAACAGGTCTAGAGAGGGAAGCAATAAGAGTATGTTCTTAATGTTCTTAGTGTTCTTAGTGGCAGTCTCCACTGCCATGCCCAGTGGCTTGAAGGAAGTGCTCAAATTAGCTTATGGAAGAACACCATGAGAAATAAGGCCGTAGGCCGGAATGCTTATATTATATATAATGTTTTGTCCTTGCAGGAAGAGTGCTTGCATCAAAATCTGTGCATGACAGAATATCAAAACACTCAGATAACATTTATTATTATTATTATTATTATTATTATTATTATTATTATTACAATAACTTGAGGAGTGATTAAGGAAGGCATTAGGTGTTGATCTGTGGTTTGCACACACGTGCACACTTCATTTATACACACCTGCACACAAGCACATACATCACATTCATTTTTTTTTAATTGGTAACCTAACCTATAGGAAAAACAGCTCCCAAATTTTGCTACACATTGAGATACCTGAAAACTTTTTTTAAACGACTACACTGAGCCCGCATCCCACCCTACTAGTTCAGAATCCCTTGAGTAGGCGACCTAGATTTCCCACCTCTCCATATAATCCCAATATGCTGTCACTCTTGAAAAGCCAGTGGAACTGTACAACGGCATGGCAAGGCATGAGAATGCCCCGGAGCATCCTCCAAGTGCACTCTCCCCAGCCACAGCCCCAGTTTCTGACTCAGTAGGTATGGGATGCCAATCTGAGAAGCCCCTGGGTGATGCTGAGACAGGGTAGGAACTAATCGGGACCACACAGGCTCATGACCTGCATCAGATGTGTTTTACAGAAGGAATGACTCTCAACTGGAAAGGCTCTTTTCCTTTTGCCATCCTGAGGAAGTCTTCCAAGACTCCCTGCCGTGCTCATAGTCCAGATGTCCAAGGTCAGAATCACCACAGATGAGCATACCACGGATGAGCATACCCTGCTCTTTCGCTCTCCACCCCATGATTCTGCTCTCCAAAGGACAGGAGCATGGCTTTGCCCCCCCCCCCCCCGTGGTTCTGATAGTTCTCTGCTAACCTAGATGGTTCAGGCAGGAAGAGTCGATCATTCCCTGCCTGCGAAGTGGGGACTCAATTCCCCCCCCCCTGCACAGAGGACTCTTGCGTGCATTGTTCCGTGAGCAAGAGGTCAAGGTCACAGGTGGCATTTTCAGATAACACAGAGGATAAGTCAGTTGCGGAAAGTCTCCTGGGTACTGATCACACTGTCTTTATTATCTGCAGTATCTGTGCAAAGCATCACCCTTTCTAGAAAACTCGCTTGTAGCACACAGCGCATGGTTTTCATAAAGTATTACTGGGTGCATTGGGGGCCGTTCCAACTCCCATTTCTGTGCCTACCAAGAGAAGTAAAAAGTGAATGCTTCCTTTCACTTTTTTTTTTTTTTTTTTTTTTTTTTTTTTTGCTTGCACTCACGTTTAACAAATGCAAAGCTAGTGGTAAAATATTTAATTTGCTTATAATTTTTAAATGACTTTGGTAATTGCCTTGAAGGATGGGTTGGAGCTATTCAAATATAAAATTGCATCCCAATTACACCACTCACCAGCTGGTAGCTTCAGGAGGAATTATGTAGTCACCTGTACCTCTGTCTCCTCACTTACAAGTGTGGATGAAAACTCCCACCCCACGGGAATAAACTCAGGCAGACACACACCCAGCTCAGTGCCTCGGACAGACCAAGTCTTCCGTAGATGTCAGCTTTCCCTCACTACTAAAGACTGTAATAAAGACTGAGCACTAAAGACTGTAATAAGTGAACAAACAAGTAGCCAAACAAACATTAGGAAAGGGAATATTCATGCTTCAAAGTGTGGAGTTGTTCAGTGTCTAACACTTAAGAGGGTGGGGCTAGAGAGTGTGATTCAGTGTGAGTGTGAGCTGGAAAAATACTGTGTTCCCAGTGCTTTAACTTTGCTAAATTGTCCCAGGTTTTTCTCCTTCTTTCCTTCTTTCCTTTTCTTCTTCCTTCCTTCCTTCCTTCCTTCCTTCCTTCCTTCCTTCCTTCCTTCCTTCCTTCCTTCCTCTCTTCCTCCCTTCCTTCCTTCTTCCCTCCCTCCCTCCCTTCCCCTTCCTTCCTCTTTCTTCTTCTTTTTTCATTTATTTTTCCTTAAATTTTACTTTAAAGATATGTACCATCATTCTCAGCTTACAGATTTTGGATATTTTAATTTAAAAATTGTTTGTGTGCATGCATGTGCATGTGTGCGTGAGAGTGCGTGTGTGCGCATGTGTGTGTGTGCACATGTGTGTGTTTCTCCTGCATGTACAACCTTCCATGCTGTCCATGCAGTGCTGGTGAAGGCCAGAAGAGAACCACAGACTACCTGGAAGTAAAGATAGGGAGAATTGTGAGCTGGGACGTGGGCTCTGGGAATCAGTCTCAGGTCCTCTGCAGAGTATTGAGCGCTCTTAACCGCTGAGTCATCTCTCCAGCCCATCCCCCCTTCATGTTCACAAATAAAGCAAGATATGCTCATCACATCAGAACACTAGGATGAACTTCAAAGTACAGTAACTGCCTTGATATTATTTTCATTTATTTTTAGTCAAATCTAAGGAAAAAACTTAGCAATTGACCTAAATACTAGTGCTTAATTTTCAGAGACACACCAAAGACAGATTTGTAGCTCACATCACCATTTGGAGTCCTAATGACCCAGGTTAAATATGAATAATACTTATATAAAGGAAATCCACTTTTAATGAGGCTCCTTTTCTTCTCATTATAGCATTTCCCTACCAAATCCTCAAATTTAATATAATAATAAAATGCATCATTAAGTTCCAGCTATATTTAGATATATATCCTGAGCCTTAAGCATCCAAGACCTTGCATATACACACAGAGACAGCACCTGTTAGGTACAAAAACAAACATAACTAATAGTGAGGTCTTATATATATCATAAAATAAAATCCATGCATTGCTTATTGCTGTAAACCTACAGAATTTGTATGAAGGTTAAGCTAAACTTGGGGTTCGTTTTGGTCTAAGGAGAATTGACGGTACTTTATTTTGGGCCAATCCCAGTGAAAAGAGTTATCAAAGAAGCACTAATTGTCTAGGCTCATTCAAATATGCCAAGTTATGTGGCTGGCCTAGATTTTAAAAAATTAAATAAATAGTTTAAAGGGTTAATACAGAGGTGAAATCCATAGGTACCTATTTTTTACACATGCTATAATTTATGGAGCACCTTCAACAAAGTAAGACTTGCGTATGTAAAACACTCGTGAAATTGGTTAAGAAGTACAAAGAGCAGTAGTGACAACCAACTAGCTGAGACTCGTTGAGAACTTGTCTTTTGGGGACAGTGCAGGAGTTGTACTTGGCTGTCACAGGCCTCCTCCAGCAGTCCCGTGAGATGTGGACCCCGCCCACTTTACAGCTTAGAGACGGGAAGCTCAGTGAGATTCATTAACAACAGAACCAAACTTGGAGCCTGGCATTCTAACCTTGTCTGACCTCCCCCCCAAAAAAAGCAAAGTCAAGCTGAGAACTCCTTGGTGGATTTAGATCTTAAATCAACATTTATGAAAAAGGAACAAAAATCTACACACAATTAAGAAAGGATACTAAAATATAGCCCTAATTCAAAGTAGCCAGGAGGTTCGAAACCCTGACTAGGTGAGAGCCTTTAGAATGTCGCTGAAAGTATCTAGGGGATTAGGTGGAAGGAGTCTAAGGCACAGAGTGTCAGTCTCAGAGGCATCAAGCTTCATCCTCAGCTTGGCTAATGGGAGCCTGTAATGGAAGCATCAGAAACCGCCAACCACCACTATGTGCCAGGAGAAAGCCTTCTGCTTCATGATGGCTTGGTCTAAACGGACGGAGGCATCATGTCAGAGCAATGCCTGGCATTGAGCTCACTAGTGCTTATTATCCTCTGGTTATTACAGAGCACTGGGGACCGGAGACAGAAAAACACTCCTTCCTGAAGGCCCCCTGGGAAAAGCAGAGAGCAGCCCAACCGTCAGGCCCTTGTGACAAAGCAGAGGACACGTGGGAGGGAAAGAGCCATTCCCACTGCTGCCTCTTGAAGCCACTGGGGACACATGTCAGGTCTGTGCATTAGTTGGTTGTCATAGCTCAGCCCACTAGAGTGAATATGTCATGGTGGGGTTGGGGGCAGGGGGAGAGACATAGAGACAGGAGGCCCTCCTAGAACATGACGCTGGGAAGCAAGGTTTCCTGGAACAGCAAGGCAAAGGGTTTCTGAAGGAAGTCAGGATGCTGTGTGTTAAGAAGAATTAAGAGGAGAAGGACAAGATGAGGAGAGGAAGCCCCCAGAGATGACACCTCATTTACTTCAGGTCAGGGGGATGGTTCAAGACGAGGTCCTTTATACTAGGTCTAGAAAGAGATCACTGTTTTTATTTTGGGGATCTCAAGTGCCCTAATGTGACATATGTATTTATCAGAAGCAAGCAAGCAAACAAAAACAAAAAACTGAACACCCCCTTTGTGTTCATTTTTGTGTCCCCCCTGTAAGAGGAGAAAGATATGCATGAAGCCTTGTAGCACTTGGGGCTAAACAGTCTCGGGTATCCAGTCCCAAATGACTCATCTCAGAAGACACAAACCATAGAAATAGGATCTAAGAATTACTCTAGTTAATCTCTGCACAGCATGGAAAATTGAATGGTGTCTGCAGATGGGAGTCGACGAATGTTTACAAAAGCTTAAGGGGTAGGGAACCGTAAAATTGAGAACAAACTCAGCAGAATGTTGTCATGCGATCCACAAAGAACAGAAGAGGTGGTACTGAAGTCACCATCTACCACTTCTGGAGACCAGGAAGTGGCCCCGCTGCTTCTATCTCACCAGCCACGGAAACGCAGGACACATCCACTGACCCAGTCCATCCCCAATGCTGGAGGGAGGCTCCACAGGTTCACAAACAAATGTTTCCTTGTGATCTCTCTGTGAGCACTGAATCTCTTTGGGCTGCCAGCTCATCTTCTGTGTACAGTTTGTATAAAGATACAGCAACCAAACCAGCTCAACTTCAAAGTGACAGGATGGGCTCAGGAGGAAAGGTTTGAATGAAAGGCGCGGAAGCACTCCCCTGGCATGAACGGTGAGCAAAACCCAAAAGAATGACTCGGAATACGGATGTTCTGTCACTGAGGCAGAAACACCATTAATCGCACAAAAGTGCGGGTTAGTGTGGCCTGAACCCTGGACTTCATGAAGTTGGAAAATCCTTGGAGATTTCACCTTCCTACAAACTAAATCCAGAACAAAAACATGATGAAGCTGACCACAGGAATATGACCTGCAGATGCAGCCATGGGATCATCCTGGCAGGAGAACCAGAATCACATTTACATCCCTGGAGCCTCTGTCCATTAACTGTGCTTTATGACACTCAGGGAGGCACGGGGCTCTAAGGGCTGCCTGGAATCCTCATGGCCAGAAGCAATATTTTCATCAGGAGAAAGAAAAGTGATCAAAGTTCCAAACAATTAATTTACCGATACACTTCAAAACACAGGCCATTAACACAGTGGGGGCAGGACATGATAATCTCAGTATTGGGGCCTGCCGGTGTCTCTTTGAGTCACCCCGCCCACAGCCAGTTTCTTATTTCACAGGATTGGCCTGCTCTCTCAAGGATGATTTGGAAAGATGGAGAGAAATTAGCATATTGATTTCCCAGCACTCTGAAGGCCAAAAGCAGCAACCACTCGGTCATGTTTCAGATGATGGGAATGTGAAATTAAATTAAGCGATGCATCTGTGCTCAGCACCAAGTTGTCAGCCGAGTGAGTGGTTTTGAGGAGCAGAGAGATGGGAAGAGAACAGGAAAGGGAGAAGCGAGGTGAAGGCACGCACGGGCTAGCCAGGCAAACTAGAGAGGGGGACTGAAGAAAACCATGGTCCATTAAGTAGATCTGGGTTTCAAAATCTACTCGAGGGCAGTCAGCAGCTGGCACCTCTAGCGACACAGACAGAAGTTCTTCTACATGCATTACTTTAGAAATACTTCACATATGTAATGTATTTTTACTTGGGAGAATTGATAGCTAGATTTACATCCTTTTAAACCATCACTTCTATCAAATACCAGTTCCCGGGCTTACCGTACTTCTAAATTCCCATGACAATCTTCCTGATGGGCCCTAGGATGTAGTTTGCTTTTGAGACAACAGATCACTAAATAAAACCATGACATCCATTCGTACAGTGTATCTGTCTTTATCCAGCTGTCACCAATCAAGTCTGCAACTGTAGATTATCCTCTCCCTCGAGGACAATAGGGTGGGAATTTAAAATATATATTTGTCTGATAACTATTTATAAACTTGACATAATTTAACATGCCTGGAACAAAATGAAAAACAGAACAGTTACTCCCTGGTTTTGTTTTGTTTTGTTTTGTTTTCAGTTCTGGTCTGTATAAATCAATACGAAACAAAAATCTGATAATTGAGCATTGATAGATGTTATCAATTTACTTTTATTTTATGTGGATTGCCATTTTACCTGAATGTATCTCTATGTGAGAGTGTCAGATCTTAGAGTTACAGGCAGTTATGAACTGCCATATGGATGCTGGGATTTGAACCCAGGTCTTCTGGAATATGGGGAGGGAGGGAGGGAGGAAGGGAGGGAGGGAGGGAGGGACAGAGAGAGAGAGAGAGAGAGAGAGAGAGAGAGAATTTTTTTTCCTGTGGCCAAGCCAACTTGAGAAACACTAGAATCAGGATTTTCCTTTGCTTTTGAACCTTTCAAAGTCCTCCGTATGCTTATGCATGCAGAAGAGAGAGAGACAGGAAAGTGTTTCTAAAATGGACTGTTTGTTATCCTCTCTGGGGACCCCAGTGTGCTGGAAAATGCTACACAGCCTTCTGACCCGGTGCACACTCGTCTGCCCAAATCCATTCCCAAATCACATTTCCAATGGTCTCAAATCTAAGTGACTCTAAGGAGTCACGTTGGCCTAATGACCCCAGAAGCCAGATGCCCCAGGCTCCAGACTACAAACAGCAGTTCTGTTGCAAGAAGATTAGAAAGCTAGCAACAGCAGACAGGAGGAGATGAACACACATGATGAACACACATGATGAACACACATGATGAACACACATGATGAACACACACGATGAACACACACGATGGACACACACGATGGACACACACGATGGACACACACGATAGACACACACGATGGACACACATGATGAACACACACGAGCCAAGTTTAGCTGTGTGCCCTGTCACCTGCACAGGATGCCAATCCAGGACTATGAGATGTCCATATATTTGAAGAAACAATTCCTTTGGTGATTAGAAATAAGTTGAACAAGGTATTCTTCCCATCCTGTATGTTTGAGATGTCTGATTGCTCTCGGCTAGCAGTCAAAATGTGTAATCCCATAAGTCGGAGTTTCCATGATGGTTATTGCTGTTGCTTTAATTATTAAACTAATAATACAAGTACAAGATTACACAGATAATTCCGACAAAATTGAATCATTTACTTGTTAGCTGGCAAAAGGTGTAATAATTTCTTGTTGTGTGTTAAAGGGAGTTCTAGTTACCGTGGAAGGCTGCGTAAATAAGGGCTCAGCCAGGTTCTTGAGAACCTTGCAATATTGTGAGACACTCCAGGGCAAGCTACAACAGATGCAAAGTCCTTCAAAGGAAGGCTGGGTTGTATCCACATTGTTATCTGACGTAAGAGCGGAGAGAGACTGCTCAAACCATGGTGCAAATTGAGAAGCCTTCCACCTATGGGAACAAAACTAATAGTGTTCACAGACTGTTACAGAGGACAGAGAAAACATCACACATACACGTAGGATGAAACCTGAATTTCTACCACTTCTCTAGGGGATAATTTGGCAAAATCTAGGAAAACGTAAGTACTCCCGGGTTGGTGAGCTGTTTCAGTGGCTAAAGACTCGGACACATGTACAGGGACCTGAGTTCAGATCCTCCCTCCCCCAAAGATACATGTAGCTGGGGTCAGCAGCATGTATCTGTAACCCCAGCACACCTACAGTGAGATTAGAGATTTAATTCACTATTAATTCGGAGGAAAATCCCCGAGAGTTTGTCTTGGTGTGTACATAAGGAGACAACAGTGACTTTGCCTCCAGTCGTGACAGAGGGTGAAGACTGATAGCTGCTGTTGTCCGCTGACCTTTACACACACTCCGTTACACGCACACACTAGACCCACACAAGCAAACACACAAGCATGCACACAAATTAAAAATAAGTAGGCACTCCTGCCTGCATTGTTCCATAACTAAGAGTGTGTTTGACACATAAATGAACACACACGTGCCAAACACATGTAGATCCAAAAGTGCATCACGCCACGCTGTCTATAATAAGAACAACCCTGAAAGAACTGCTTTGAAAGTGCACACCAAATTTTGAAGAATCTCGCCAAAAACAAATGAAGTGCTCATAATTCCATAGTGGTTGCATGTCAAAATTGTAATATTGTGATATGCCTTTTTTTAGCAATTACTTAATGTGCATTGTGTGTGGTTGAATGCAGGTATATATACCGTGTGTTTGCAGTATCCTGCGGAGGTTAGAAGAGGCATCAAGCCTCCTGGAACTGCAGTTAGGAGATGGCTGGGGGTCAGGAAACTGAATCTGTGTCCCCTACAAGAGCAGAGTGTGCTCTTAATCACTGAGCCATCTTGCCACCCTCTGAAATACACCATTAAATGAAATATACTATTAAAATATTCACCTGTTACTTTTAGTCTTTTAAAAATAAGCCACAATAAGATATAAAACCATACGTGTGGCTTCAACTCACTGCTATTACATTTCTGTCATACAGTGCTGCTAGCCCTTCAAGAAGACTGTTATTTGTACACACTTCTACACAATGCAAAAAGCACACACACACACACACACACACACACACACACGCACTGTTTTGAGATTATGTAGAAATCTAACATAAAGTTCATTTTGTTTTTATTTAACACTGGGGAGCTTGCTTTTTTTGCCAGTCAGATGAAGTTATGGTCACCTATCTGCACTGTGGCAGTGCGGTGGTAATCGAATAGGTCAATGCATGGGACCACAAAGTGCAACCGATGTTCTCCCACACAGCTCTGGGGTTGCCTTTCAAGAACACCACCCCTAAGGTTAGTATGAAGCTCGCAGCTGCTGCCCAACAGTGCGTGGGGCAGTATTGCTTGGGCATGTGCATATCGTGTTACCCGTAGGGAAGAGAAAGAACGTGAAGACATCCAATAGAGATGCACAAGTTGGAAGAAAAGCACAAGCTGAAGGTAAGTCAATGACTAAAGGGTAGGTTTTCCGGGTCAGAGTTGGGGGCAACCCAACCCGTGGTACCATACTCTATATGTAAATAGATGTTTTAAAGGATTTATTTTTATTTTATGTGTCTACTATGTCTCTATATCAAAGGAATGCCTAGTACCTTAGGAGGCCAGAAGATGACACTGGGTCTGCTGGAACTGGGGTTATAAAGGGTTGTAATCTGCTATTTGGGTGCTGTGCTGGGAAATAAACCTGGGCCCTCTTGGAAGAGAAGCAAGTCCCACCTCCCTAGATCCGTAGACAGTTCATTATAAAGCATGCAGAAAGTTGCTGAGTGGTGAAGAGTTTCATGGGCACAGGGAGGAAACTGTTTAACTCATAGGGAGCAGAGGAGCTTGTCCCAGGACTGTCTAGACTGGACAGGTCCGAAGGAGGGAAACTGATGTAATGGCTTCTGACCAGAGATGGCGAGGAAGAGCTCCAGCCTAGGGGACGTGAAGGAGAGCAGTGGTCCAGCTGTCCACACAACTTAGGAAGTATCCTTACCAACAGGTGACTTCTCAGAGGGGAAGGAGGGAGAGCAGAAGCCCTGCTCCATCAAGATGCTGTGGTCTCCATGAAGACAATGCCTTTGTTGACATATAACTTCAAGGTAACAGAGTGAAGGCAGATCTGAGCCACCAAGAACAGTCTGTCTTGCCTATCCCTGGTCAACAAGCGATTTTTAAAAATGATTCAGACTCTGCTATGTGCCAGACCACCCAGGCATCAGGGAGATACCGAGAACCTAGTGAAAATAAAAATCTTGTGTAATGTAGTGTAGCATTTATTTTAGTGGCTAGATTTATTTCAATGGCTTTAGAAATGATTTTAGAGCGATATTCAAGGAAACATTAAGAGGTCACTTAAATTTTTCAGCTACACTTTAGTGCATTTTATGGAAGAATCTCTATGCTGTAGCATTTGTGACTTTGTGGCTATAAAAAGTGCCTCCCGCCCAAACATATTTCTCACATGTGGCACAGATTTACTACTGTAAAGAGCCTAGCGGAAAAATGGCTTTTAGTAAGCTAAGGTCCACAAGAGGAAGTAGCTTAGACCATCATGATAGTCAGAGGTAAGGGATCTGTATTGGTCTTTCAATTTCCATTCACCCCTTCACTCAATCTACAAACATTCATTCAGCATCTCCTGACAGCAAAGCATTAAGGTCCCTTAAGTTACTCTGTTTGTCTTGGGGTGGGGGTCCTAACAAACAAGGAAATAATATCCTGTAATGTAAGCACTGTGGTGAAGATAGAATTGTGTAACAGCTAGTATTGTCTGAGAATACATATTCTAAACAGAGAAATGCTTTATTTGAGGACATGACCTTTAAGATACCTGCTTAAGAGGAAATTGTAGGCCTGACCTATTCAGGGGCTGTGGAGCAAGCTAGCCAGGAGACAGGGAGGTTGGCGTGAGAGGAAGTCACTGTGACAGAAGGGGTAGAGAAGCAGACAGAAGGAGCTGTGGAATCCTGACGTGCTGAATGCTGGAGGCATAGAAGAGAGCTCTGAGTTATACTCTCACTTCAATAGCAGGGTTTCACATTGGTGAAGATCACACTGGTGAAGAGGAGATGCTGGGTGATGTAATGGCTACCTGGCTTTGCATCCTCTAGGAGCCCTACCTAGAGACAGACAGGGAAAGATGGCTAAAGCCTATGGACTATATTTTACCAGTCTAAAGGACAATGTGTCTCAGAAATTTCACAGTACAACAGGTAAGCTCAAAACACACGTGCGCGCGCGCACACACACACACACACACACACACACACTAATTAGAATAAAGAAAAGAGAAGTCAAGGGGTATCCAATGGGTCAGGGGGCAGTAAAAGTTCACAGGAGCCAGCAGCACTTCACAGCACCATGCTTTAGGGATGCTGGATGAAGGTGGTTAAGCCTACATGGTCCTCAGTCCTAGGACCTAGGACCTGACAACGCTATTCCCCATGGCCTCATGAATCTTGACCAGTCAGAGGTTCCTTCCAAGACAGAATCTTACACTAAGGAGAAACTTCTGGGTGTGGAATCAAGTTGAGCAAGAAAGGAAGAAGAGTGATAAAGGGCAAACAGATGCAGATAACTGAAGATGTTCATCCTGTTAGGCCCTGTCCCCCATCATCTCCCAACTTGGGTTCTCTTCACACCGGGGCCACGGAGTGATAAGGCTTTAGCGCTCTCACCCCGGAATCTTCTAAGATTTTGTGATTTGATGATCAGAACGTGATACAAGCGACTCTGTGGGTGGCCGGATCAGATCCAAGCATCATGTGCTTCCGTGTGGCCTTCTTCACTTCTCACATGTGGAGTACGGCTACTGTTGTTTTGAGGAATCCCAAACCATCCCAGGAGGAAGAAGGTCCATGCAGAGCTGTTATAAGCTGCTTGACTGATGTCTAAGATAGCAAGCGTAGGTCCTAGACCTCAGGGAGAGCTGACCTGCTACCTCTGCTGAGATTCAGCTGAACCTCTGGCTTACAGAATCCAAGGCCGTGATAAAACAGCAATTCTTCACCACTGGTACCTATAAGGATTTATTACCCAGCAATAAAAATAGAGATATTGTGGTACTGATTAAATGTTTGCTCTCTAAAAACAATAATGAAGTATATGCATTTTAAAAATCATCTTTTATTTTGGTGAATTACAAAACAAAATCAATGCCAGTCGGGAGGTCCCCCTTTCAAAAAAGCAGCTTAACTACTTGTGTGGCATAATTAAATCTCCCTTAGTCTGGATGGCATCTCTGGCTAGCAAACCCTTTAAATGCCATGCATAAGGGAGTAACTGGGTTCCTCAACCAGCATCACACACACAGGAAGCTGTCAGATCTGTCATTTCTCTCCTCCTATTCTTTCTACCTAAAAGCGTAACTGCAAACGGTTGGAGCTGGGTAAAGAATAATTCATAATTTGTCATTCAAACTTGCACAAGTTTTTAAAACAGCTTCATTGAGTAGTGGTTTACATACCATAAGATTTATCTATGTGGAATATATTTTTCTACCAAAATCATAAGGACACACAGACATCAACATCATCTAAGTTTTGGAATCCCCCTCTATCCTAGGACAAATTGAAAATTAGAGAGCATTAGTAAAAGTCACATGGGATGGTTGATGTAAATGTAGGTGACTCTGAGTTCCCCAGGGTGAGCCATCACTTGAGGTAGAGGGCACAAGGACTCAGGGGACACCTGTAGAACACAATTCAACATATAATCCTTCTTCAAGAACTGATTTTAAAGCAGGTCATCAGAAATAGCACTCTCATTTAAGTCTTCTTGGTTTAAAGGAATAATGTATAAAATGGCCTGGCTTGTTTAAAAAAAAAAAAATTGGAGGTGTGGGGCTTTGGCCTCTCCATTAGAGTTCAACATAGGCACCCACTGTGAACAGCTATGCCCTTCCAGAGTTCATACCCACCAGAAACAGCTAGTGACTAGATTGTCTTGTTGAGATAGATTTCAAGAACATGCAAAAGTAATCTCATGTCACATCAGACTGGGATGCTGGTTTACCTCCAGTGGGAGCTAAATACTGAAGTGAGAGTGATGGGAACTGGGAAGTATCCCTGAGGTCCTGACACTCCCTGTGGACGCCGAGTGTACGTTTGTGTCTAGTAGACTGACCAGGCGGTCCACTTAGAAGTCATGTGCTTTCCCGTATGAGCATTGGATAAGCTTGCACTTGTTAAGGGGACACTGAGATTGAGATTCTGAACTGAGGCAGGGTTTGTAAACTCAGGAGCAGGGGGCTATCTTAAAAGTAGCAATTAAGAGCAGTTAGCGTTCACAAGGTAGGAAGTGCGTGTTACCCTCCTCCTTAACACCTTTCCCTTGAACAAGCTGCAGAGAAATCTCTAGAGAGAGGGAGGTGGAGAAGAGGAAAGATCTTCCCCCCCACATACACACAGAGGAATGTTTAAGTAATGCCTGAAATAATTAACCGCCAGTGACAATTGATAAAGACTTTTGGTGTAGTGGGCGTTGTTAAATGCCTCTTATGATCCAGAGTCCGCTTCAGAGACCACTCGGGATCACCTGGCAAATTTCTTTCATTCGAGTCAAGATTAAGGTATGGAAAGATTATATTATTAGCCATGAAGTAGGTAGCTCATTGGTATTTGAGCCAGTATCAGAAATGCGGCATCTTGGCTCAGAGGCTATCTTTCCTGTTCACCACGGCAGATGCTCTTCCTGCTTACCAAGCAGCACTCTCCACGACGAGGGCATTACTATCGACTTCACCTGACATCCACAAGGGACCACAGCTCTCAGAGTCATGCACATTTTATAGAGGTGGAAACTGGAGACGCTGAGGAAAGTTAACTGACTTTGACAAGGTTAAAAATCAACTAAATAGAGGTGCTAGCATTCCAATTAATGCCTACTCTAGAGCCTAAGATTTTAACCAAGGGACAATACCTCTCCCTGGACTCCATAGTGTGTTGCTGTTTCAAAGCTAAAGAGCTGGTGAACACATAAATGTTATTTCTTGAGAGACCTGGGAGGTGAGAGACTCTCAGGACTCAAAGGGAGGGACCTTAGATGAAATGCCCGACAGTAGGAAGAGGGAACTTATAGAGCCCACCTCCAGCAGGAAGGCAGGGCATCAAATGAGGGAGAGGGGGGCCATCCCACAGTCACAACTCTGACCCATAACTGTTCCTGTCTGAGAGAATTACAGGGATGGAAACAGAGGAGCCTGAGGAAAAGAAGGTCCAGTGACAGGCCCAAAGTGGGATCCAGCTCAAAGGGAGGTCCCAAGGCCTGACACTATTACTGTGGCTATGGAGCGCTCACAAAAAAAGGATCTATCATTACCACACTCCAGAAAACCCAACAAGCAGCTGAAAGAGTCAGATGCAGATATTTGCTCCCAACCAATGGACAGAAGCAGCTGACCCCTGTTGTCAAATTAGGGAAGGCTGAAAGAAGCTGAGGAGAAGGGCGATCCTGAAGGCGGACCAGCAGTCTCAATTAATCTGGACCCCTGAGATCTCTCAAACACTGGACCACCAAACAGACAGCATGCACCAGCTGATATGAGGCCCCCAACGGCCATAAAGTGAGGACTTCTGGGCCTGTGTTCATTCAGAGATGATGCACCTAACCCTCTAGAGATTGGAGGCCCCGGGGAGTTTAGAGGTTAGGTGGTGTGGGGGGTGGGGACATCCACGTGGAGACAGGGAGTGGGGAGGAGTTATAGGATGTGGAACAGTCAGAGGATGGATGGTGGGGTGCAGTGGGGGATAAAATATGGAGAATAAAAAAAATCAATTAATTAAAAATAAATAAATTTAAAAATACCATGTAAAAAATGAGTCATGCATTTCTCGGTTCTAAACTGGCTGATCTCTCTTGTTTATATCAGAGAAAAAGTCATATATTAGGCCAAGGTTATCCTCTGCAGGAGGCAGGCTCTGCCTCTAGGTAGCAGCCAGTCAGTGATTGGCTGGACATGGAAGTTCAGGAGTAACGCAGCATCCAGAGAGATGTCCTTGCCGTTGGTTCCTCCTTTAGTGGTGAACTTCTATTTCCTTGGCAACATACAATAACAGGGTTAAGGATTCATGGCCAACACATCAATTTCACAATTTTCTTCCTAAGTGTCCATGAATATTTAAGAGCGGGTCTTGCAAATGGAGTCTAAATAACCCACTTGTGCCCTGAAGTACTGAAGAAAAAAAACAAAACAATATTTTTCTCTTCAATAGAAGCATAAGAAAAACACACATAGATGAGGAATGTTCTATTTGGCAAAATGTGGCCCGTTTTAGGACCTGACTTTACTCATCGTCTCTCTGACTGTCCAACCTAAGAACCGAGACACTCAGAATGCCTGTGCTCATTTGTTAGGGATCGCAGAGCCTGAGCCCTTTCAATGCATTAAAAAATGGATATCAAAAGCAACAGGACAGTGAGACAATGATATTCATTCCCCATGTAATTCTCATAATTATGGACTTCTGGTACATAGACAGGAAGAGTGGGGTAGAAAGAAAGAGGTTTTTTTTTTTTAAAGTGCCCAATTTAAGCTAATATTCCTCTAGTTTATTTTTTTTAATTAGGGGGCAGGCAATGGTCAACACTTCTGGAGTCATTCTTCATGAATTACCAACCTTATCTTTTGAAACAAGGTCTCTCACTGATTTGGTCTCAAAGACTAGGCGAGGCTAGCCAAGCAATCCTCCTGTCTCCACCTTTCCAGGCCCCAGTGCTGGGGTTTCAAGTGCAGACCACCGAGCTTTTTATGTTAAAACTAGAGAGAAAACCCAGGTCCTCATTCTTAAGTGGCAAGTGCTTAACTGGCCAATTATCTCCCCAGCCCTGTCCAGTTTAGTTTTTAAGTCAACAGACACCCATTTAACATAGGAAGCAAGAGAGTTGAGTATAAACAACCATTTTGTGCAAGTGTGCTACAAAGAATATAACCAACTTATGGCTTGTTTTGACCATCCTCGCTTCAACCATCATTAGTTTATAAAAACCAACTTTCCTACAAAAGCCAGATGGCTGATGAGCTTACACTCCTGAGAATTGAAACTCAGAATGTTGTGTGTGCTACCCTAGAAGTGAATTATCTCCTGCTATGACTTCACCACGCCCTGGCGTGGATGCTATTACACTTCTCCTTTTAGAAATGATTCCATCATGAGTCCGAGATGAAGTCACACTATTGGAAGGGATTGAGCTGGCATTCAAGGGGATGCTTGTTCTTCCCCAGTATCCAGGCTCATGGCGACAACACACTAGAGCAAGATTCCAACCCCTTTCTGCATCTGCACATCATACCTAAGCTACTTGATGCCGTGGTTCTCTGTGCTACATTGCTTCTGTAGCTTCTGCAGCAGTGGTCAGAAAAATATGGGTTACTACTTTCAGGGGTGTGTGTGTGTGTGTGTGTGTGAGAGAGAGAGAGAGAGAGAGAGAG
>NC_034598.1:57031280-57053888 GCF_900095145.1 Mus pahari
GAGGAGGAGGAGGAGGAGGAGGAGGAAAGGGGAATGAGGGAGGGAAAGGGAGGGGGGATTTCCTATTTAGGGAAGGTGAGAGGAAATTTCCTCCTTAGGTCTCAACCTTGCTTTTAAAACCCACATAAAACAAAATTGGATTGCATACGGTAGCACCCCATGCTCTCTGTATGTAACCTCTGTTCTTCCATTCATGTTACAGGTACCTTTCTCATGTGCAGTAGTGCTAGCTTGCACATGCCACCCTGAAGTGAAGGCCATGTTAGCAGAGTAGAAGAGACTACCTGGAACACAATAGGACTGTCCCTACATTCCACATGCTTTCTTTCCTATCACACCCAAAGCCTGGCTTTCATTGCCTTATTGTTGTTATCATTAATCATATACTAGAAATTGAAACCAGAGTTTTACGTGGAACAAGGCAAATGTTCTGAGACTGACCTACCTCTTCAGTCCAAAAACTGACTTTCATGCCAATTTCATGACCCTACTAATGTCCCCTGGTCATTTAATACCCTAATTAAGCACAGGTGCCAATCTCCAAGTACTGAGCTGGACTGGGTATAAAAAAGAGAAAGCAGAAGAAAGTAGAGGTACAGGTAAAGAAAGAAAGTTGACATGACAGGAGTTCTTCTAACAAGTAGGACAGCACGTAACCCAGAATAAAGTAGTTTCATATTTATAAAATTAACAAAATTAAGTAAGACTAAATCAGTCCAAAATTTCCTTATGGTCAGCCTGAAAACCCATCCATTAGACATTCACTGGGGTTAGTAACCACCATCCAACACACAACTGAGACTCAGCAACTCAGGCTACTACACAATCACACACCATGCATGAGTTTTTCAAAACATTTTAAAAAGACTTCTTTTTTCCTTCCTTCCTTCATTCACTCATTCATTATTTTATGTGTGTGTGTGTGCTCCTGTGTGGGTTGGTGTGCACCACTGTATTCGGATATCTGAGAAGGTCA
Organism: Mus pahari; assembly: GCF_900095145.1. NCBI lineage: Eukaryota > Metazoa > Chordata > Mammalia > Rodentia > Muridae > Mus > Mus pahari. The sequence goes on from NC_034598.1 coordinate 57,032,257, forward strand.
GGAGAGAACAAGAGGGAAATGTTGGATCTCCTAGGACTGAAAGTATGGGCAGTTGTGGGCCTTCCGGTGTGAGGTCTGGAAGCCCTAGTCTGTTGCATGGGGAGGCAGTATAGGCTCTTCCCCTCTAAGCCATCTCTCCAGCTCCATCGTGGGTTGAAAAGGAAACCCCGTTTGGTTTAGTGAATGACACTAGCACCAGTTTACACTGAACCATAAAGTAGAAAACTCCACCAAGGCCTGACAAATGATTTGTGGTTTTGCAATCGACCGCATGCAATCTAATTTGATCACAGAGCAATTCAGCAGTTCTATTTTCTCTCTGAGAAAGCTAGAATTGACCCCCAGGTCTAATCTTTTAGATACTTAAAGGTGAGGGGCATAAGAAGCCACCAACAAGCAAGCTGCTATAAAGCTGTGGCTACAGCTTATTAGGTTTAATTTTACACATGAGCAAGCTTGGACACCTAGTATTTGACCCCTAAGTGGCCCCAGCTGATCCCAATTACTATCTGTGTGAGCACACACATGCACACACACCTGTATTTTCTACAAGTCAACACATTAATAAGGCTTTGTTTTCATACTGAAACCCCACATAGATAACTAACTTTAGTCATATGGATATGTTCTGCTAATACTGGTGATACTAACATGCTTAGCAGAACTAACTAGTAACTAACTAGTAACTAACGTAGTCATAAGAATACGTTTTTCTACTACTGGTTATATTGAAATACTTAGGAGACATCTTTGTTGCTGTTCATAGGAGAGTCATGAACTGCACAGCTATAGTTTAACCCATTGTTACTGATTCTAAGCAATTCTTTTACCTGGCATCTTTTGTTGAGTATGGTTGCCTTCCCATTCTGCCAATGAACATCGTCATGTGTATCTTCAGGTCCATCCTAATGGAGGTCAAGGCAACAGTATTCAGCAGTCAGGGGTTGAGGTTGATGAAAGGTGATTATATCATGAGAGTGTACCCCTCATGAATCAGATAAGTATCTTTCTAAAAGAATCCCCAGAGTACCTTTCGCCCAGCAAGTTGTCCAAATGAGCACAAAGATGGCACCTATAAGAAATTGACCCTTGTCTGATTCCAAACTGGCTGGGACCTTGCTCTTGTACTTTTAGCCTCCACAAGTGAGAAATGAATCCCTGCCCTTTACAAGATGCACAGCCAATGGGATTCTGTTATTACAGCTCATATCGGCTCAGAAGACCAAACATACAGTGTAACTGTATGATTTAGACTAGGCAGGGACATAAAAGGGACAGACAGACAGACACACATAGTTGCTATGGCTTTATTGTCTGCTCTGGTCACTTTCTCCCAGACTCAGGGAAGAGTGACACAGACCTGGTTAGTTGGCTCACTGGGACATATCACTCTCCTAGCCACAGAAACCATCAGGAAACTCAGTAAATGAGCTAGACAGAATCCAAGCACGTGCCAGAGGGAGACAGAACAGAATGGACATGGAACCTACTTAACCTCAGGACTATCCTGCGACTTCCTTCAAAAATATTTTTTTTTCTACTAAAACCAGTTTGGGTTCTTAATTTCTGTAACTTTTCACTTACAGAGTCTGAACAGGTAGTGGCCAGTCTGTTGAAACCTGATGGAGTTGCCGTGGTTGAGCAATGATATTTATTATAGATACCGCAGGCATTCTTACAGTGACTCATTGATTCTCACCTCCTCACATTCCCACCATGGTACTGCCCCATTCTCCTGAGTACAGGCTAAACCCAGTGGCTTTTCTAAAGAAGAAAAGGCAGGAAGAAAGGAGAGCCACTTCCATGATTACTATTTGAAAACGATCTTGCTTTCTGTCTCTTCTAACTCTTTCTGTCTCTCTCCAGATCTGAGGGAAGCCATCTGCTTAAGAGAGAGGGCATAGGAGGAAAAAAGTTAGGAAACAAAACCTGTTGTCTGCAGCCAGTTGCCAGAAAGAACCCAAGGCCCATTTGCCAGCATTTAAGTGTACAGAGACCTCTACCTGGCCCAGTCTCTGGACAGCAGCAACAGATACAATCTACGTGTTGTTCATTAGCTGCAGAAAGAGCAGGAGCCCAAGGAACAAATTAAATCGCACCCAAATCCTTGGTGCACAGAAACTATGAGAAAAGACATGTTATTTGAAGCTGCTACGTATGGGTTGATTTTCCTTCCCCCCAACTCTTCCCAGATCCACTACATACTCCTACCTACCCAAGCTCATGTTTTCTCTCTCTCCAATGAGAAAGATAAAAACCAAAACTAGCAAAACAGACAAGAACACACACAAAAAAAACAACCAACCAAACAAACAAACCAAGATTAAAAGCCCACATAAAAAAGCACGGGGTGTGGTTTGTTTTGCCAGGCATGGGCTCTGCCCTGGGTGGGGGTTGGGGGGTGATTGTTGATAGATCCAGTAACACTCCATTAAAGAATGCTGGTTCTCCATTTTCTCACAGGTATCCATGGCAAACAGCTTCTTGGATAGGGTTAACAGTTAGTGTCCACTTCCCCTTCCCAGTGCTGACATTTTCATTTGCCTTGAAACTGTTCAGATCTTGGGCATGCTGCCACAGTCTCTGTGAGTTCATCTGTGTGTCAGCCCTGCTGTGCCATGCCACAGTCTCTGTGAGTTCATCTGTGTGTCAGCCCTGCTGTGTCATGCCACAGTCTCTGTGAGTTCATCTGTGTGTCAGCCCTGCTGTGTCATGCCACAGTCTCTGTGAGTTCATCTGTGTGTCAGCCCTGCTGTGTCATGCCACAGTCTCTGTGAGTTCATCTGTGTGTCAGCCCTGCTGTGTCATGCCACCTTCTCTGTGAGTTCATCTGTGTGTCAGCCCTGCTGTGTCATGCCACCGTCTCTGTGAGTTCACATGTGCAGCAGCCCTGCTGTGTCTGGAAGAAGCTGTTTCATTGGCTTCATCCACCACCTGTGGCTCTTCTGCTCTTTCCTCCTCCCCTTCCATGATCCACGAGCCTTCAGGGGAGGACTTTGATAAAGGCATCCCAAAAAATGCAATGAACCTCAAGTAAATGAACAATAAAATACTCACCCTTTGACTCTTGGGAAGTTTTCCTATGGTGACATCTCATTTATTTTTAAGACTTTCAAATTCAAATGAAATTCCCCATCTCATTCTACTTAGACCCAAACATATGTTGTTGAAGTTGTGTAAGTAGGATATTCTAAGAGAAAAATTGGGGGTTGAAATTCCATTCCACTTAGACCAACTTTTTTTTTTTTAAACAAACATACATAAACTGAGTCCTCACAATGTTTCAAGCACAAGTGAATACAGGTAACAATTGTTTGTTGCACGTGGCTTGAAACCCACTCAGTGGAAGCCGGCGCATCAGAATGAGCACATCTTTCTCATCAGCTGTGAGGCTCAAGATGCTCAATTTAACTTTCCAATACCTTGGCATTCCCATCTACGAAAATACCAAGGATAGCAGCTGGATGATTAATTTTTAAGACTACTAGTAGTGCTACCAAAGGAAAATATATATAAAAGCATTGTCACATTTTAAAATCGAAACTATGATTACTGTAGTGCTCATTACCAAACCTATACTATTCAGGCTTTACAGAAACTGGTACAAAGTAGGCCATAATTCACTTGCTCTTTACTAGCTTATAGGGGAAGACTTTTAATATCTATTTAAACATGCCCTGAAATTTGAAATCAGTATCCCAAGGTAAGTATTCCCACTGCGCCTTTTAAACCTGCAACACAGAGTGGGTTCTCTGAGTATAAATGCGCCTCTTACACATCTGTCGGAACTTATTCTTTGTTATTTATAGAGATGATGGGTTAAGATCACATGAAAATGACAATTCTAAGCATCTTGGACAATTAATAATGTTTGAAAACAGCATAAGCCACGCCCCAGGAAAAGCTGCTATTCCCTGATGATTACATTTAAACAGTGTTGAAAGCCCCTTTGTAGAATCAATTAAATGTTCTCGTTGGATCTACTGCCCTCCTCTATTGCCTCCTGAAATATTCTCGGTGAATCACTGAATTAACATTTCGTGATCACTGAAAACACTTTATTTTTCATATTTTCAATATGTCACTCTACTTCAATGCAATATTCTAGTCCAAATAGCAGATATCTTAATGAAAATGCACAAGTAAGAATGATTAACTTCCATTTAGGGCAAAGATCTCAACAATAAGCTGCTATGGATAAAACAATCCATTATTATTGAATTCCGGGCACCAAGCTAATATTTCCAGCTATGCAGGTCCTTGAGACTCAAGTTGCCCACTTGGCTTTGAATGAACAAGGTCAAAATCATGAATCGAACTCTTAACAGCATACTTTACACCTCAGAAAAAAATTTTGCCTCAAGGCATTGCAAACTGTTAAGTATCTTTCCAGTAGTCCTAAATATTAATAGACACATCAAAGTTAAGGATAGATGTATCCTTTGGAATCAAGTTCTGTTCTAGTTGTCTACATTTTGGTGTGGTATGAAATATAATTAAAACATTTATTAGGCTCAAACTCTGGGCTAGCAGGGTACCAAGGGAATACAAAGTATAAATAAGATAAAGTAGACACACTATAATAGAAAAAATATATAAGATGTAGGGGGTGAGGAATGGATCATCCAGTCCTAGTTTGTCCAAAGTCAGGCAATGCCTTCCACTGCAAAAGATGGGGCCGATGGGTGGAAGAAGCATGTTTAGATTGTAGATAAAGTTGTTAGTTTAGTTTGGAACAAATTGAAATCTGAGATGCTGGAGCATCCAGAAGACATTTAGAAACACAGAATTTGAGCTCAGTCGTGACACACAAACCAAAAAGAAGAAAATGAGATTGGACAAGGAAAGTTTATTGAGCAAGAATCCAAATAGAACCTGAATTTCAGAACAGCAAAGAAAGTTAATGTGGAAGAAACCTCAAGAATAAAGGTGACTGGAAAGGAAAAGAATCATGAAGTGGGTGAGCCACAGATGCAAGACTAAGGACCAGAGTGAAGTATCATCTTCAATTGCTATAGCAATATGGAAGAAGTCAAGGAAGTCTTAAATACCATGAAACATAGAATCAGGGCACACTAGTGATCTTTGCTAGAAGACTTTTGATGGAATGGTATAGGTATGGGTTATAGAGAGTCACAAGCCAACATTCAATTATTTAAATATTAACTAGGAACCTCTTTTGAGTGTTGGAGATTAAAGAGTATAAGCCATGCATTTGAAATATCAGGAAAATGAGATGGGTGAAAGTAGGAAATGGGAATAAAGAGAACCCAGAAATATATTTTCAGTTGAGAATGTGTGGAGCAACAACCAGAGTGGAAGAGAGCTGCAATTTGGAAAGGGAATGACTGAGAGTGAAGATTAAGACAAATGAATGATGATTAGGTTGAGATCCCAGCTAAGACTGGAACTCCTAAGTCTGTAACGTAGCCAACTGTCACAGGATTTTCCTTCCAACAATGTCAAGCGCACAAATGAAGGTGTGAGACCACAGATGGTCTACTGGAGCTAAGAGTGAATGCTGCCAGATCTGGGAGGCTGAAGTTCCAAGAGAGGCAAATAGCCGAGGGACCTGGTGCTCTCAGATATCTAAAGAAAGAAGTCATGAGCATTCTGACAAGCAGATAGGACAGGTACGGTTGACTTAACCTAGTCAAGTTAACATTCATGACTACTGGTCAGGAAAGTGTGGGGAAATAAAGGATGTGAAGGAAAGAACCAAACGGAATGGAGTCACTGGTCAATGTCTTTACAAAAGAACTGATTCTCCAAAGAGAGGAGAGAGACACAATGTTAAATATTCCAAGTCATACTAAAGAATGCTACATCTGAAAGTAAGAAATCACTACCATATTCATAAAGGATGGCATGTTTTGATAACTTGTGAAACATTCAACCTTAGGAAGGAAAAGCAGAAGCATGAAAGCCAGAGTCTTACGAATGCAGACAATTGTATAGCTAAGTGCCTGTGACCACTACACAGCACACTACGAAGGCATCTGGGCAAAGACAAGATCAGCCTTCAGTACAAAGGATATGCAATAACACAAACAGTTCCTTGATCAGCGTTGCTAAGGTTCGGAATAATAGTCACTCAAAATACGTATGCCTCTCGTGAATAATTTCACTCCACTTGAGAAATAAGCAGTAAACTGGGTATGTGGGTGTTTATCCCGCCTGTGGGTGGGAGGAGTATGACTCCTGTGTAACTTAGTAACGGGAATATGAATGAAGGGAAATGCTTTCTATGTAGTTTTCCCATTCTCATGATTTCTGACCCCTAAGTCAGTCTCAGGAAGCCTTCTCTTATGTCATTGTGTCATTATTGTTCACACAGATGCATAGGTCTTACAATATTTCACTTTTAATAATTGAGTGTAGGGTCTCACGGACGCAAAGCACATTCCTGTTTTGATGCTCATGCAACCACAAGTTTTTAGAGTTCTTGGTTCTTGGTTCTGTGCTGCTGGAGAATTGTACAAAAATCTCAGTCAAGGCTTCCACCCCAGGACTAACGAATTGATCATATTGATGATAAGTCCAAGTCTCCACCAAACGTGTTGTGAGAGACATCAGTTCTCAATTCCTAACTTGAGATTAAAAAACAATAGGAGTCATATAAACACTGTATGCATATGGTCCTACACAAAGCACAACCTAACTTGAGATAAATGTAAGAACAAGACTGAGCAGAAAAGATGACATTGTCACAAAATGACCGGGACTAACAGCAGTTGCTGCTGCCTTTTATGTTTTCAGACGCATGATATTCTCTCTGAGCTGACTTGGAACCCCATAACTGGCAGTTTGAGGTTACAAGCATGAAGGAGCCTTTGAACAGTGCCTCAAGGGAGGGAGAAAGGCAAAGGACTCTGTGGTTAGGCGTTGTGGAATAGTAGCAGGAGACACTGTTATCACAACAGCATAAATGGAGGGCTCACTCTCTTCGAGTCAGAGCATCACTTGCTAAACCTTGTAGTCATTCTGCTATGTAAACTGTTACTGTGTGAAGTAAATAACACAAGTTTCTGTGCAGGGCGGGAGCGTGAATGCTTCTAACTCTACAGCTTTGTGGCAAGAATCAACTGAGAGCCGAGGTGCTGTCCTTGGTGCTGAAGTTTGAAACTGTCACAAGAAAGGGGTGTGTGTGTGTTTCTGTGTATGTACACACATTCACAAAACAATGTTGCAGGTGCAATGTACTTACACCATCACATGTGTAAGCCTCAAGTTCATCCCTTAGAAGAGAGGACCCTGTGTAGGGAGCTTCACCTGCAGGCAAGCCCTGAAGCCATGAGGTGGGCATGGAGGATGGGGAGGTTATAGATGCTGCAGGATTACACCCTTAACTGTTTCCTTCAGGACAGTTCCTAGATTACTATGTAATCCTGAGTTGTGTCTTCTCTTGAAATCTAAAAACATAATCACTGAGCAATCTCTATGTCGTTGGGGCTAACTGTAAAATCAGAGGGCTAGACCCAGAAGGTCCCACACTTCATGCTTTTAATATCTTTCATTATCTGCATAATGATCCTAAAAACACCTACCTTCAAAGCTTTGAGAATTTGTATAATGAAGGTGGTATTAGGTCCTGTAAGTCATAAAGGCTCCACATAGGTAGATAAAATCAGTCATAAACAGTAGTTCCCTGGTGCTATGAACTCCCACACACAAATCCATACAGAAGAAATTTACCACCAGCTTCGTAGTACCTAAACATCTCACCCCAACGTTGGGCAGCTGTCCCCATAAAATGATCTCAATTACAGGCAGGGTAAAGTACAGATTTATGTATTTTCGGAGTCTCATGATCACAGTCATTTAAAAAAGATGCTTGCTGAGTTCATTTATTTGCATGCAGATCAGTTTACAGTTTACAGAAATACAGCTTAGCCAAAAGTAAAATCATTTGTAGCAAACTTAACTGAAGCTTTGTCCACCTGCATCCAGTTTTTGAGGGTCACCAACACTGCACTTTGGCTTCATATTCTACACTGGCAGTGTGTGACACGAGCCACTCTCGTTGCTGCACTGGCTTCATCTGGTATGGCTCTGGTTTTATGTCTAAGGTAGGGCTTCACAAATCAAGTGCTATTTCCTATGCTTGAAATTTTATGAGCCACATACCACGGCCAACAGAAACACACCATGAAAGCACAAGGTCAGCTCTGCAGCAACCAGAGACACCTGTTTTCCCAAAACATGGCCATGATGCTCAAGTTGGCCATAAATTTTAAATTCCTTGCTTAGATGCATCTCATGAAAAACAGTTTAGACAATCATCAGGAAAAAATGTTTTTTTTTTTTTTAAATCTTACGTTGGATACATTTTTAAATAGTAAATATAAATCATATTTCACAAACATTGAGAAAATAATGAATATTCCAGTAAACGACAGGTTTCTCTACTTATACCTATTGCTAGAGATGTAATCAACAATGGTCAGGCATGAGGCTCAATTCCTCGTTAGGTACAGAGGACTGTAGTAGAATTGGGTATAAACACATAGCCTTTACAACCTGGCTTTGTGTCTGGAAACAAGCATTGCCAGTATGCATATAAACCGTAACATTTCCTATAGTGTAATGAATTTCAAAGACTCGGAAGGATTTTGATATGTGCAATTGATATAAAAACAAACAATAAAGCAATCCCAAGCATCAGATTCTCTGATTTTTGTGGTAAGGGCAGTTTTTGCCTGAGCACTGGGCTTATTGATGTAGAGAATTCATGTCTCAGTTTTATGACATTGTCTAGGCAGAGTCAACCATGTTCTCCTCCCTGAAAAGCACATTTGCGACCCTAACATTGTAATGTTGGGCAAACAGAAGGTTTTCGTACGTGACCAACAACTACAGAGCTACTTTTTCAGCAAGACAAAGGTTTTGTCCAGTAATTTGAGTCCCCTTTGGCCACTTTGTTGTTCCCGTTAGTGAACTTGTTTAGAGGCGTGCATGATCAAGACTGACTTTAAATTTATTTTTCCCGATTCTTAGTCTATTATGCCTAGAAAGAAATGCATTCTGAATTTCAAAACACTGAGCTTATAAATAAACATTAAGAAAACAATCCATTCAGCAAGCAAGTGAAGAACGGCTGGAAATGAGTACACACACTTCTAACTTCCCCAGCCTCCTCTCAACTCTTGACCAAGACATCTGGTCTCTTCAGCATCAGCTCCACAGCCTTTTCTCAGAGGTGAACAACTTTACCTAAGACATACTTTCTCACTTCTATACAGTATCTTTAGTGTGCTTGCAATTTTAACTGTGACATGCCATATAAAGGTAAGTACCCAAGTTTCTATATATAGGTGTTGGTATGCTGATATGTAAAGATTTCTGATTTTGGGACATTTTGGCTTAGGAAGCTAGGAATATTCAACCTATATCTGTTAGAGGAATAGAAGTGACTGATTTCCACAAATTTAATGCTCTTGTCCCTTGGCAATGCCAATTGAAACCACACCTCAAATGTCCATGGCTAACACCCCACCCCTCCTCCAGTGTATATACATGCCATACCACCTGTGCAGTCCTTCTGTTCTTGGCAATATAGGAAATAAAGAATCAGGTATGAAGGCACATAAATCTAATTTCAACACTGATGGAGCATGGGCATCAGGACTATGAGCTCAAAACAACCCTGCCTATTGTTGAAAAGTTCAAGGCAAGCTCGCTTGAGTTATAATGCATCGAGACATATGGCCAGATAGCAACAGCAAAATTCGAGAGCTAGGAATGCAGTTCACTGACAAAGCACTTCTCTAGCATCTGCAATCCACAGTCCCAGCAAGGAAGAGGAAGAGGAGGAAAAGATTCGTATTTCTTATTTATGCTATATGAAATATGTCCTTTTGAATGTATTTGTCCTTAACTTTATAATACTGTAACATCAGTTCGAAGAATTTCTACCACACACACCAGCGTAAGTTTAGTGTTTAAAATGAACCTAATTTTTATTTTTATTCCCCTGTAAACCCAATAACTGATATTCAGTGTAGGTCAACACATGCTCCAATAACTGGAGTCTATGGATGGACGCTTCAGTGGAATCTTGACTTTGAGATTACATAATACTTGGGATAGCTGAACAGAATTCTGTTACTTCTATTGCAGATCCAAAATCACTGGTGCGATGGAGTCTCCACCCACATCCCAACTTCAGAGTAGATTATCTGGTGAGCACTGTGTGGGGTATTTGTGTGAATTTTTTTTAAAAGCAGGATTCAACTCTTAAAGGAAATGAAGGAAAAGGAATGAATGGGAAACAGCAGATCAGCTAAATGGAAATGTCATCTGCCTAAATGTGGCCCCCTTGACAGCCTCTCTGTGTGGCTGTGCATGGGCTGTGGGCAGCCCTGTGAGTCATAGGATACTGACTAGACACATCAGTCATCCCATGCTCCCAGGTCTTCAGTGTCAAGCAGCAGGGGCGTGTGTCTCATTGGACAAATGAGACACTGAGAAGTATAAAGACGCTGATGGTTCATCTAACGTCACAGTTACTCAGATCCATTACGGTTTCTATCTTTATATAAAAGGCAGAACTTTCATGAAAACCATATAGGTTTTTTTTTCCCACTTCTGGTACTTATTGCTATTAATTGAAAACAAATAATTACATTTTCAAAGTAAAAAAAAAAATGTCTACTGGATTAGAATTAGCTGATACAAGACTTGCTTCTAGGTCTGATCCTTACTCCAGGAACTCTGGGGAGTTAAGGTGGCCATGGGGAACTTAAGTTTCCTCTCTGCCATGGGTGTTTGCTGCTTCACTCTCCATGACCCCACAGGTGGCTTCTCCGTGAATCATGACATCGGGTTACATTTACAAATTCCCAGGGGGTGGACCACTGGGCTGGACCTGGTCTGCTTTGGGTGCCTGTCCCCAAACCAGTCCCCACAGGATGAACAGTACACACTGTAATCACAACCAATAATGACAGATGTAGAGCAGAAACAGAAGCATTTTAAATACGACGACTGCTCTTTCCCAAAAGAGCAAAAATACTTTCACGGAGGACAAACAGGTGCCCTGTGTTCCATGCAGACAGAGAGCACTAAAGTATGCTTTACATTAAACCACTGAAAAGCCTGCTTGTCTTTTAGTAATAAACTTGAAAAGGAGAAAGGAAAGGAATGAAAAGTTAAAAAAAAAAAAAAAAAAAAAGTCACATGGGATGTGGGTCCAGTACAAAGATCTTTTGAGTTTGTAGAGTTTAGGCAAACATAGCATTGAAGGAGTTACCCACCTCCATATGCCACATGCTTCACACGAAAGGAGAATGCAAGCAGGGGGACGACACAGACTCAGTGTGCTACACTCACTGAGGGCTACAGTTATTTGGGTCAGGATAAAGACTCTGAACTTGTAATGTGTTATTGCTCACCATGGAAAATTTTAACAGAAGCTACCTTTCCTCGTGGTGAGGTCTTGAGGAAGAATTTTCTATGCCAGACAGCCGACCTTACCAAAAGAAATGCAAGTCAGTCCTGACTCCATCATTCTCAGAGCAACTGTGATGTATTCAGTGACCAAACCATTGTGTTCGCAAACTTTGGGACTGGTAGGAAGCGGTGCAGAAAGGAGGTTTTGAGTCACTGATAATCAATCATCAATATAACCTAAATAGATAAAACATATTGATTTGACTTATAATTTTAAGTTAGCAATGAAGATGACTCAGAATGGAAAGGATAAACAATTTGTCGTGGAAAGTATCTAGCTCATGCGAGTATAACCCAGAAGAACTACCTAAGAGCCAAACTGTACACACGGGCAAGAGGTAGAAGGGGACCTCATAAAGGAATACACCGCCTAATCCCAATTTTGTGATGATCACACAATCAGTTGGGTCTGCACAAATCACTTGCGGGGCATTTTAGTAATTTATCGTCTAAGAAATACACAGGTCAGACAACATAGATTCTAAAGTACTTTCAAGTTCACTAGTCCTTTAAATTATTTCATGTAGAAAACAAAATACAGCTCGGGATAATAAAGCTGGTGATGTAAAATACCTAACAAATGGAATATGCCAGCCAATCAATTTTCAGCCAAACAAATGCACTGTGGATGGAAAGCAATTCTTTCAAAAGAAAAACGAAGAGGTCGGTAACAAAGCAAGCAGAATGCCTCTTCCTAGCCAAGCCCTTCTCTCTGTAAGTGTTTCTCCGAATCCTCAGAGACTTCTTGAGTCAAACCGAGTATGACTAAGGCTCAGGTGAGGTCATCCAGGATCTCCCATCCAAGGCCTGTCAGTTTTATAAACACAGTTCTTAGGATAAAAACAAGTGTTTTCTGCATGTTAGCGCTGGGGACGTGAGGATGACTAAGCTTGCCTCTTCGTTTCCCTCCCCCACACTTCTCCTCTTCACCCCTCCCCCAAGGGCCAAGGAACCAAACACACTCCCTGCTCAGCGCCTACCCAACTTACAGAAGAGGCTGGCTTCCTTCCAAAGGATATGTCAACATTGGCCACTATGTCTGTCTGGCCCACAGATCAGGACAGAGAGAGAGTCCTAGGCAGCTGACAGTCCTCTGGGCAAGAGCGGGAACTTTTGCATGGATTTACAAAATAAACAAATAAGTGGATAAATCAAAAGGCATTCACACATAATCACTGCCTGAAAATGGCCTCACAGTAAACCTGTTTTGTGCCCTGAGAGGTATACTATACAATGCTTTTCAATTAAGCAAATACATTAAGCATTGTTTTTCAAAAAATGAAATTTGAATCAACTTGAAGCCCGAGTTGCCTGAGTGGGACTGTCTAATGCATATGTTGCTTAATAAAATTACACAGCTCGTGTTTTAATATGCACACGCACACCACATGAGAATCGCAGCTCAGCATCAGCAAATGAGACGAGTGAAACAAATGAAGAAGATGTGTCACTACAAACGATCTCTCTTCAAAAGCTCTGCCCAGTAGCCACGTTCTCTGCTTTCTACAGTTTCATGTGAAGTGACCTCAGGAGGAAATCTAACGGTCACCGCACACTGCCAGGCACTGTTTTCATGCAATTTTGTTCCAGCACAGGTAAGTTAAGATGAAAACCCAGGAGGCCCAGTACCGGTACCGTGGAGGAACCCTGTGCCTAAGTTAATACCATGACGCACCTGCAAAAGGTGCCAGGGCTGGAGCTGTGGGAAGGGACAAACAGGTTCCTCCCTTTCAGTAACTCCTCAGATAGACAGTGGCAAGGCCAGATTTTTAGCACAGCTAAGAACGGTCCAAAGGGAATAAATATGGCATTGCCTATCTGCCTTATACCGGGACTATTATCCAGTATGAAATAAAAATAGATGTAACAATAGTATCGGAACATTTATATTTGTATGGCAGATGAGTTAAGCATGACCAACCAGAGCCTTTACAAAAATCACAATAATGAATATTTAGAGGGGTAAGAGGCAGTGAGCATAATAAAGCCAAACTGTAGGCTCTAGCTTTAGAGTGATGGCCAACTTCGGATTTACGACACTTGTGTAATGGAGTCAAGTCGTTCTTAAGGAGAAACACTCAAATCTCCTTGGTGAGAATTCCCAGAGGAAACTGTGCTCCGTGGGAGGTGTACTCAAATGGAAGATCTCTGAGATTGATCAACATACTCAGAACTCCCTGGATTATCAAAAATCTCCCAAATTCCTTAATAGTCAATGATAAACCATGATCGTCATAGAAAGAACCAACTTTTGATAGCTCCTAATCAGAATAAATTCATTGGCGATTTTGGCAGCCCCTTCAGAGCAGTCAGGAGGATTATTTGGTTTAAATACCAGTTAAAAGCCCTTGTCTAACTCTTTACCTAAAGTCGCTATAGTTTGGTATCAGGTACTGTAGAAGCTGGGGACAAGGAGTCTCTCTAGAGCCCAGGACCTGGAAACAGACTTGGTCAACACAGCAAGATGCTATGGGCTGTCTGTTTGGGTTTTTAAAATCTGAATTATTACAGAAAGTAAGGTATAAATTCATAACTTTATACTTAGAACCATCCTTAAAAATAAAGACACCTGTGTCACATTTTATGAACTAAAACCCAGTTTGCCTAAGGCTTCTGTCTTGTTTGCTTAAACTCCGACTCTAAAATGATGAAAGAACTGATAAATGGCAAAGGCAGCTTTTAATAAAATATCTCATTCTGCCACTTGTACCCAGTTGCCTAGGTGGGTTCAAGTTAATACAGAGAGACGTTCCTTGAGGAAACAAAACCAGTCTATCATCATCAGTTAAAACCCAGTTTGGCCCTAACCAGGTTAACAGAGATATCCATTTCTAGAACCATCTTCATTCCATGACCTTTGGCACTATTAACATCTTAATTCGGTGTTGGGCAACTAACATAAAATAACTGAGGGGCAGCTAAGATAAAAGAGAAGGTGAAAAAACTCCGAATGATAACCCAGACAAGAAGATACATCGTTTAGAATGAGATCTATCAGAAAGCCCTTGCTTGAGCCTGTACTGGAGAAGGAAGAACTTGAATTGGGGGGGGGGGGTGTTTTCTGGGAAGTCCTTACTAGCTCATTCATTCATTATCATATGGTAAATTTCTTATGAAATTAGTGAGCTTTTTTTTTAAAAATTAATGGTATCACTAAATAAGATGTGGGTGTCATCAATACTCTCAGACTTAATGCAAGTGGAGTTTCTCCCCCTGTGAGGAAGTACATGGGGGTGTAACCTTCCAGATTGTACCAAAGACTGATTGAAATAGATAATGCTACAGACCTAATTGAATTTGGCTGTGTTTCCCATTTGAGAAGGTTGGCTTTCAGAGTCAGCTTGCTCCATGTGCCTTTTCCAAAGCAGTAAAATACAGGTGGAGTCCCCTCTGCCCAATTCAAGGAGGCCCTGACACGGGAACCAAAGATGCTCTGTGACTTCACTATGTTCTGTGACATGCCTTCTGCCAAAGCTCTGGCTACTTAACGTTTGATGAGATGCCGGTTCACTGTGACATATTCAGTTTACGATGATGCATTTTAAAGTTGGGGACCCAACAGCCAGTTAGGTGCACAAGTTTTCCACGACATCCCATAAATAAAGAGGGCTTCTGGGGGAAGTCTGTGGATGCTCTGTCCCCATGTGAAGGCAAAGCCTCTGACTCATCAGCACCTTGTCCTTAGAGCAACCCCGATGAATCAGACAAGGAACGCGTTTTCTCTGAGTTTCTGAACTCGATAGTTGGCGATCACTTCCTTCATCATGTCATCTTTTGTACGCTGTTCTTGGAAAACGCTTTTCCTGGCTGACGCGCTTTCCAGCAAATTCGTTTTGAACACGAAAAGCCTCGGCAACACGAGGGGACCTAGAGCATTTTTGGGAAGACTTTGAGTCAGGTTGTGCACACACACTCAGCACAGCGCAAATCACAGAAGGCGTGGATGAGCCTTGGCGTGTATTGATTACAAGAAATGTGTTCGAGGAATAGCAGCACAAGCAACGTTCTTAGACTCTTGCCCCACTTTCTACATTTCAGACTTCTTCCTCATGCAAGCTGTGTGTGTGTGTGTGTGTGTATTATATAAAATGTGCCACAAATCTTAGTTAAATTTGAGGATATATCAGGGAAGCTAAATTTAGGAGATATAGACTGTCGCTACATTATAATAGATTATTCATGAAAAAAGCATTATAACATGAAAATACCTCTAAAACCCAGAGGACTCTGAAAGAGCATTATAGCACTACTGTTCAGGCAAATATCAAAGGACTACAATTTGCATTATTGTGTTACTGCTACCATGTGAGTGAGTTTTCACCCCTCAGTCTCCATCAATCACAGCAGGGGGTTTGTCACAGAGAAATAATTCCCCTGGCTTTCAGTGCCACAGAAATTGGGAGCTAAATTATTTATTAGATAGTGCTCAGAAGGTATAAATACGACACAGTCATGGTTAGACTTCAAAAGCCAGAAGGGGGAAAAAATGGGATACGGGTATGAGTTCATAAGGATCTTGTTCAAAAAGATAGGGAATGATTTTTAATCTTTAAAATGTAGATCACACATAGCTGTCGCCTGCCTCCCCTTCATCTGGGCACATAAACACAGTGATCTTGGCAGGGAAATGAGTTCTTTCTTCACCCTGAGGCATTTCTGGGCCTTTTAAATCTAAGGAGATCTGTCTATGCCTCGCCAGGAACCTAGAGCCCTGACAGGTACAAGAAAAAATTTAGTCCTCCGCTATTTTAAAGTCAATTTACAAAGGTCTCCATGTGGGTGGTTTTTGTTTTTTTGTTTGTTTTTTGTTTTTTTTCTACAGGTATTGCTACTGCTAGCTGACAGCATGCCAGTTCCCCTAACTTAATAACAAGGTTATGAACAAGCATGAGAGAAAAGCATTTGAACCTCTGCTTACAAACAACACAGACTTCATCACAGGGATCTGTCCAGAAGTTGGGACTGTGAGCCTTAAGCCTGAGCAGCAACTCCAGCAGGAACAATGACTTTCAAACCAACCAACCTCCTCTATCTCGAAAAGAGAAAAACACACGCACGTGAGATGATCGAAAAGAAATTACAACTACAACAGATCATATTCTAGCCACCTACAAGACACTTTTTCGAACTGCTCCTTAAAATAGCAGAATCGATTGATTACACCTACAATATTAACCTCTGTATAGACCCGCACTGGTAACGGTGTCTCGGTATGATCCGGTGGCCATACACGCAACAAATAAAGCAGGATGGATCTAGCACTTCCCAGAACACCATCTGGAAAGTCTTTTGCTCTAAGAGTAAAGGAAAAAAGCATGCAAGGTTTATTGTTAGCCCAGGCGTGTGAGAAGGACCAGGAAGGGGAGGGGTGCTGGAGGGAAGTGCTTACTTCGAAAATGCTCCGAAGCGTAGTAATAGACATCCTCATAGCCCTCCTGGTAATCTTCTTCCGGCCGGTACTTTTTCCCTTTTCTTCTCCTAGATCTCCGAATCTGCTTGACAAATCCCAGGAAGCGGTCCATGAGTGGCTCCTGGGGCAGGCGCGGCGGAGGCGCAGCCAGCAGCAGAGCGGAGAGCCCAGCTGCTCTTCAAGCCGGTGGAGCATGAATGACCCTCACCAAGCCCGGGGACCGGGACACATCACCCTCCAGTCTTTCTCCTTGTGCCCATCAAGGCTGTGAGAGTTCAGCCACAGCAGGAGAAAACACAACCGCGACGTAGGAGTAGCTTGGGGAGACTTCTCTTTTAGCCCAAGAAACTGTCAAATCTACTATTTTTTTTAAAGGGTGGGAGGGGCAGAGGGAAAAGTAAGATTATGATAAAAAGATATCAATTAAAGAGGGAAAAGGGAAAAAAAAAAAAACCCGCGAATCTGTGGGCTTCAACTTGTTTCCAAACCAAACAAAAGTTCAAGATACTCAGCTTGAAGCAAGAGGCATCCCAGCACTAAAATGTCACTACCCAACACCTCCATCACCAGGCGGGGGTGGGGAAGCGCGCTAGTCAATGGACTGAACCAAAGCAGGGTGAGCCTGGCTTTGCCCACCTGCTAATCCTGCCCACTCCTCTTAGCATTCCTCTGCTCAAAGCAAAGCCGCCGGGTGGAAAACTTCCTAGAAAGCTGCGGTTTAGGAGAAGGGAAGGCTGGTTAACCCTTTGGCTCTCTGGCAAGCCTCACTAGTGATCTGCAAAGTGGTTTCACCCATATGCCCAGCCCTCTAGCTGCCTGAGTGTGCTGCATGTGTTAATTGGAGCAGCAGGGAGAAGGCTCAGCAGCTGCTTTCAAACCCACTGGGCATTAATGTATTCCGATCGCTGTTTGATCTAAATATTAAAATGCGGTTCTCAGAGAAGCCTCTCATAGGCTTAGGAACCAGCAAATAAAGGGAATGGCATGGTGTCAGAGAAAGGGAACGCAAATAATCCAACTTGGAACTCCAGGGCGATTCAGGCTGAGGTGTCACACCACTTAACAATAAAACATAGGAGCTAAGAGGCAGATGAAACTCCATTCTGAATGGAATGTGTCTGAGCCTTTATCCTTATCTTCAAAAATCACAAACAACTTAAAAAAAACCAAAAACCCAACTCTATCAAAAATACTTGAGTCCAAAGAACTGAAGTTCCCTAGAGGCTACATGGATAAACATGACTCAATGTAACATTCCCTCCTCTAGGGGCTTTCTTCAGAGGGTTTCTGCATGGACGGGGGCGGGGGGGGGGGGTCTAACACAGGGAACAAGTCATTTGGTTCCCAGTCTAATTCATCACTCTCACGTCAGCATATTACCTAGCATACTAATGATATTCCTTGGCTCCTTGTTCCCAGAAATGTAATTTAAAGAAACGCGTCTGATGGAATAATGGTTGTTCAATAACAATATCATAACAAGTGTGCACAGCCATCCCAAGGGGGTTGGCTGTACTCCTACTACCTGTCATTGGGTTCACAGGCAATTGGTCTCTCTTCTGCATTTAGACAGATCTCAGTTTTCAGATATGGACTGCTCATAATGAAGGAGGGACAATTTTATTGAGGAAGTCAAATATTTACCGACCAGGAATGTTTGGCTCTGAAGTGTGTGGCGTCACATCCAATCCTCCCGTGGAATTCCCATATGCTTTGAGGTGTCTCATTCGGTATGCTAGAGAAGGTTGGATTTGTGTCGAGAGAGATACAGGCCTAATGATGCTGTCAGAAAGATGCTATAAAACGTTTCATGAACATCTTTAAACAACAACAAAAACCACCTCGGTTCTGAATCTTTTCATTATTATTCTGGCTTCCTCTCAACCAAAGCAGAACAATTAAAAGCAGTTAAGTAGAGGCTTGCCGATCTGCAGTCTAGACTTTGAATAACAGGTCAGTGAGTAGCACCACTGCCTCTCAAATCAGCAGAAGAGCACTATCCAAGGGTGTGGAGCCCTCTTCGGAGAAGAAGAGAAGCTTCAGGACTGGTCCCAGCCCACGGCTTATCAACTGAACAATCTTGGGGCAGCGAGCAGACAGTTTTTACTTCTAATTCAGAGATTATCTTGTCTACCTAAGAGCTACTGGCATGAAATACCAAGTCTTTCCTATGCGATTGCTCTTGAAACCAGAGCGAGCTGGATAGTTTTATGTTAACTAAAGTCCTCAGAGAGGAAGGAGGCTCAATTGAGAAAATGCCTCCATAAGATCAGGCTGCAGGTAAGCCTGAGATCAATTAGTGGTTGATGGAGAAGGCCCCGCCCAGTGTGGGCGGGGCCATCCCGGGGCTAGTGATCTTGGGTGGTATGAGAAAGAAGACTGAGCAATGTGAAGCAAGCCAGTAAGTAGCACCCTTCCATGGCCTCTGCATCAGCTCCTGCCTCCAGGTTCCTGCCATGTCTGAGTTCCTGTCCTGACTTCTTTCAGGGATGGACAGTGCTGTGGAAATGTAAGTTGAGTAAACTCTTTCCTTTCCAGCTTGCTTTTAATACAGTCATGGTGTTTCATTACAATAGAAACCATAACCAAGACACAGAGTGGGAATAGCAGGGTAGTGGTTCTTTTTTTTCTCAATTGGACCAAGCAAATACCCTCATTGGTGTGATTAATTTGGCAAACACATGTGTTCTCCAGAAACAATGCAGAGATACATTTTATCTACCTGCATCTACAACTACCACTGTAACAGGCAGCTACACAGTAGCTGGAGTGGATGCGGTGTAGCAGCAGTTAAAAGCTCCTCTCCAATCCAGAAGGGCCGACACCCTTGTCAGAGGAGCAGAGCTCTTGCCGATGGACGATACCTTTACAAAGAGCAACTTAAAACTTACTCCTGGCAGTCACTGACTCTCACCTTCAGTATTTGCTAAGACCAACTTCTCAAACAGTAGTAAGTGACCAGCCATCTTTGCAGAAGAACAGTTCACAGACCCGTGAAACTGTCCACAACTTATCTATCAGAAGCAGAGATCTCACTTGCCCGTGATTTTATTATTTGCTGTTTTCCTTTTCAAAATATTTATTTTGTATAATATTGTGTGTGTGTCTATCTGTCTTACTTCTCTGTGTGTGTGAGTATGTGCATGTGCGTATATCGTATATCTATGTCTGTCTGTTTCGACTCTGTGTGACTGTGTGTGTGTGTGTGTGTGTGTGTGTGTGTGTGTGTGTGTGTGTGTGTGTGAGAATGTGTGTGCACGTTCTGAGCAGGCATTGTGAACTGCCCGACATGGGCTCAGGGAACTGAACTCAGATCTTCCGATTATGCCCTTCCCTGGTGAGCTGTTTCTCCAGCCACCACTTACTCAACCATTTGGTATTAGAAAACCAATTGGTGAGCTCTTCTCATCCACCCATCATTCCTTAGTTCTCTATGCTCTTGGGTTGAGGTCCCGGTCTCGGGGTCTGTGGTCTTTCATCTGCTTTGGCATGCTGATTGCTGATTGGATTGTTCCTGTTCAGTGCATCTTTAGGCAGTCGTGTTGGTGAGACTTTATGGCTTGGATGCCCCACCCCTCTCTTCTGGAGGATTTTAGCTGGGAGGCAAAGATCTCGGGACTTGATTTTAACAAAACATTTTTAAGTGCATCATGGGACTGTGATTGAAGAACAGTTCAGAGTTTCTACATGGAAGATTACGGCTATCACTCTCGTAGGGTATCAGTCTTATTAAAGTAGGGAGACAGGACACAGCCGTCAGAATCTGCTCAGGCCACAGATAGTGAATGAGCGTGGCCGTGAACCATGAAGAAGCAGCAGAAGCTTAGAAGTGTCTAGATCAAGACGACATGACAGGGCCATTCCGTCAGAGGTGCCGGAAGAGAACAGAACCCTCTCAGACCTTTTGGGATTTATAGTCCTGAATGCTTTCTCAGCTCTACCTCAAAGTGTTCCTGCTTAGCAACCCAAGACCAGCCCTCAAGTTTATGGAGCCTTTCTGTTGGACGGCTGCTGCTGAGCTGTCCTGGCCTCAGCAAGGCAAGCTGCATCTCTGCAGAGACAGCCCCACCCTCCCCTGGACCAGGGAGGCTGCACATTCTTGAGTATTCTAACCAGTGGTCCTCATTTGGCTACCTCAACACATAGCCAGTGCAGAGGCTGCAAGCAGCAGTCAATGGGTTCTCTTCCCATTATCTTCCTCAGGCAAGTTTGAATTGGCTTATCCAAGTGTTTGGCATTTGATCTATATGGGTCAACATCTAAAAATTTAGGCGATTATACAAATAAACCAGATATTTGATTTTTTTTTTAAATTATCACATGATATGGTAGCCCCGAACCCAATTCCATACAATAACTATAGGGAAGAGCTATGCTTTCCATTTAGCTATAGTCCCCTCCCCTGGGCCCAATTCTCTCAGTCAGTCACCTCTGGACCCTGTAGGCATCTGTGCCTGTGGACCATGGTAGAGATCTATTTGAGTAGCTACTCCCCAAACACTAATTAACTTGTAAAGCAATGGCAGCACCCTGCTCTCCTGCAGAGAAAGCTACCATTGTAACATGTGGGCTTCAGTGGAACTAAAGGACCACTAAAGCATAACATTAAACTTCTAAGACAAAAAAATGTGTTCACGTGAGAAAACAACACAGGCTGAATTATTCAACAAAAATGCACTTCAACCAAGAGTAGCTGATATATACCAACACATACATGTAGTCTCTCTCTCTCTCTCTCTCTCTCTCTCTCTCTCTCTCTCTCTCTCTCTCT
>NC_034598.1:57054023-57071900 GCF_900095145.1 Mus pahari
CTTAGTATTTTCCTCCTGGGAAGTAGGCAGTCTCCTATAAAGCACTAGTATAGTTTCTATACTTTTTTGAATTAGGTTCTCTATCCACTTTTATTAAAAGACTGCCAGCTATTAAGGCTAAGTCTTTTCTCCTGCAGAATCTCCTGGCCTGCTAATTAAAGAACACCCTTCTTTGCATATTTACATTAAATGATACTTCTCCTCTCCTCTGAGAAGCAGTACGGAGCATGCAGTCTATCTGGTAAATACTGAACATGCTAAATATTCTAGCTCTTTTAGACGCGGTGGTGTCTGCCCATGTGGTCATGAACTGTGGCAGCCATCTTGTGACCTCAGGGATGGCCCAGGGTCACACTGAGGCGGACAGAGTCTGAGGGAGGACGCACTCCCACCTCAGGAGTGATGCTATTTTCTCTGCTATAACAAGCCTTATAAGCAGACATGATTTATCACACCCTCTTCACTAAATGAAATCCATAGCTTATGAGTCTCATGCATACATAATCTAAACATAAAACATCTTAATAATGTTCTATTTAAATATCTTTAACAATATTGAGTAAGTGTGTTGAAAGGCCTGCCTGCAACAGAAGATAAAGTTAGATCTTTATAGCCACTTATAGTTTGATTTTTTAACTTAAGATGTGATCAAAAGCCATTGGATATTTCAAGTAGGAAATAAAGAGTGGCAAAATGGACACTAGAATACATGCTTGTATGATCTCTATATTAAAACTGCAATAAATATATCTATGCATCATATATCAAACTTTGTGCATATATAACCAGTTAGACATAAACTGAAGTGATGATAAACTGATTTTCTCTTACAAGCATATTTATCATATGGAGAGTTGGGAGCTGGGCTGAATACTGAACAAATTTCTAGTTTGTAAGCATTTCTACCTAATTTGAGGACAGTTTCACCCTGGGCTATTCTATCTAACATGCTGGCAAACCAGGTTCATACTATGCCTCATTCAACACTGTGCCAAACTGAAACGGGGAAAAAACAAAACAAAACAAAGACACATACAAAGGAAAAAAAGCCACAGTTTCGATTTCCAAAAGACTTTATCTGAATAATTCCCAATTTAATATCTAATCCGATCTCATCCAGCCGCCGATTGTTTGGGCTGCTTGTTAAATGATCCGGAACGGATACCTAAAAGGTAACGGGAAACAAATTTGCTGGTCTGTAACCTGGGGTGGGGTGGACTAAGCTAATCCACCCATCTCTGGAGTATTTCAGGGTCGACCCTCCACTGCCAACTAAACTGTGAGTTCACAGGGCAGTGCCAAGCGAACAGTGCTTATCGCCTGACTGTGTTTGCTTACTGGGTGTGAAATGAAATTTAACTGTGGTATGTCTGCATTTGTGAATTTACTGAGGTTGTTTAGACTTCTTGCAAAATGAAATGTCAGGCAGTCGTTCTGAGGTTTCGAATATTTTAGGCTTTAAAGGCCTCAGATAAGAGACTATTCTTTCCATATTTAAACATGGTCTTCCCCCACCACTTTGTAGAATTAACTAATATTTTCACTTTATTTTCACCTATATGTAGAATAAGCATAAGAGAGTAAAAAATGAATGATTAAAATTAATTTTCAAATTTCCCACGCTTAATGTGCCATCTTAACATGGTAAAAGCTTTAAAAATCTTCTGAGCACAGACATTCACGTATTTTTCCCTTGGAGGTGTGATGTGTTTTAGGGGGACATCTTGGGAAGTCTCTTTCAGCTACAAGACACTATAGTTTTCATGGACAAGACATTTTCCAGTGATGAAAA
Organism: Mus pahari; assembly: GCF_900095145.1. Lineage (NCBI taxonomy): Eukaryota > Metazoa > Chordata > Mammalia > Rodentia > Muridae > Mus > Mus pahari. The sequence goes on from NC_034598.1 coordinate 57,055,816, forward strand.
AACACACTGTAGGTTAGGGAGTCTTTAAAGGTAATTGTGAGACTCCATAGGATGCATTTAAGCCCCACACACTGGTCTAAAGAAGGTATTATCTAATATCTTCTATTTCCTAGAAATTTATGCATCCTTCTCCCTCCCCCTCACTCCCTCTCCTCCTCTCCCCCCTCCCTGTTGCTCCCCTCTCTCTCCCTTCCCTTCTCTCCTTCCCCCCTCTCCCCCTCTCTGTTTCTTTCCCTCCCCCTCTCTTCCTCCTCCCCCTCTCTCCTCCATTCCTGGTTCTCATTTTCTTCCTATTTCTTTCTTCTCCCTTGCTGTCCCCAATGTGTCTTATTAAATTATGTAGACAACAGGAAAAAAGAAAAGAAAAGAAAAAAAAAAAAACGACTTCGAAACAGCACAATCTATTTGCCTATTGTGGGGAATGCCTGTTTTACCAAAGTATTAAATTTCAAAAACAGTTTGATTCATTTGGCTACAGACACATTTTCATGATACTTAAAATGTTTTCCCTGTAGTTTGATGTGTTTTAAGGGTTGTAAAGTCTAGCCTAATTTAAGCCTTTGGTTCCCTTTGGGTGTCTCCCCACCTTTTTGGTCTTTTTCTCTTGAACTCAGTTCCTGTTAAGGAAGACAAGTGCTTAGTGTGATATCAAACCTACACCTGTCTTCTATGCTGTAGGTCCTGTTAGATGTTGTTTCTCTATGTAAACCATCTCGTGTTCCTGCTTCTCTCGTTTTGCTACTGAACTTCAGCTGCCTCATCTGTTTGTCTGTTTTCTCATTTATCCACTTAATTGCTCCTCACGTGGATTGCAAATCGATATTTACTATTCAACGGGAGAAGGCAGGAAGTGTGAAACCATCCTTCTCCTGATGGGAGCTGTATTTACGAGTTAAGAGTTTAAACCCATTAACTGAAATGGGGCTTTCTCAACGTCTGTGGCTTTAAGAACTCATCCACTCAGTCTATAAAGTATGTGTAGTGCCCGTGACATGCTAGATCCTTAATCCACGCACACTCTCACCAACCTTTACAGTGTGCCTTATTTTATATCCCTGCTAGCTCATCTTGGTGCTTGACACACTTTTTAGGAAGGCCCTTGTAGAAATTAAATAGTATGCTTCCGTGAGTCATGGATGATGTGTGCTCAGCTCACCCTCAGCCAGATTCATTTATGTGACAAGGACTTGCTGTTTGTCAGAGATGCCAGGCGCTGTCCCCACTCTGAAGACAGAGCCCCGGGCAGAGAAGCAGAGTTCCCTGCTCTCCAGGGTCAGACTTCTCATCAAGAGGACATAACACGCTGGGAAGCACATCCCAGAGCTCTGAAGTGATACCCAAAGATGATGACCAAACCCAACAGTGGGACATCTGGGAAGGCCTCCCAGGAGGGCTGGGAATTTCAGCAGAGGTAAACAAGACAGAGCTATTCAGCAACACAAAAGGCTGAGCATTGCAGCCAACAGGGAACACACACAAAGGACCAAGAGCCTGGCACTGGGCCAGGGACAGGAAGCAAGCCATGGCAGAGTTCTGTGAGAAGTTAAAGCGATGGGCAGGAGTGCCTCAATGTGAACTCTGCAGACCTGAGGAAAAACTGTAGATTGGTGTTTTATGTCAGCTAGATGCACACAGACCAGGCAGCAGCGACTTAAGGAGGTGAACTGCTTTGCGATCAATAGACATTCTGAACAATGGTGGTGTAAAATGGCCCAGAAGTGGAAAGGGACTCTAAGTAGGAATGGAAGAAGGAATGGCTTGTTAGTTCTTGCCTTGATAACTGGAAGAATAAACACATGGACTTGAGGAAAACTAAGATGGAAGCCTAGAGGTGAGGCTGTGCCTTCCTGCATTTTAGACGCTGTGTATCTTACTGCACAAATATCTAAAGAACCAGTGAGAGTCACCTGGCTGTGTGACTGGGACCACATTATGCAGCCTCTCTGGGCTTCTTCTCCATCTACAAGGTAAGGGGATAAAGAATTAGGAGCAAGCTGCCAGCACTGTTATGCAGATTTGGTCACTACTGGCCCTGAGCAAAAATACTTAAATACCTTGTTATAATTATGAGTTAGATTTATTTTACTGACAACAGTATTCTTTTAAACCTCACTCATTTTTTTTTCATCCCTACTGTTAGAGTTTCTATAATTCCTGGAATGACTCACATAACTATAAATCAGTGTAATATTGTCCTATCACTGATATATGCTGAATATTAATTTAGCATATTGCATATTACATTGTTTATTTGACAAAAATAGAATAAAATAGTAAGCACCAAACTATACTGAGTACTAACAATAAAACAAAACAAATATCAAAATACAGACACTGTGTCTTAACAAAGCTGATATTCTAGAGTCAGGAAAGAACCGGTTATAGAAAAAGTAAATAAAGAAACTTAGTAGGAGAGACTCAACTAGAAATCCATATCTTTCACTATATATTTAGCTTTTTGAAGTAATGAAGAAATTGCTATGTCATACTGTATTCTCCTTGAATATTACTAATGAATGACAAACCAAATCACAGTGCTGCGAGTAACAGAGAATGGTCTTGATCATCAGAGCAATGCCAAATTCTTATTCCATACCTACAGCAAACTAGTCAGGCAGTTGCCACACTAGTACTTATCTTATTCCAACACTAATGCATCCACTAGGTCAGGCAGAACCACAGACAGCAGTGATCTAGTGACATACAAGACACTGGGGGGCCTTGGCTTTCATGCCAGTGGGTAAGACAGGGAATAGGAGCCATTTCAGAGAGTAATAGATTTTATGAAGACAATAAGGCATGAGAACGGAACAGAGAGTGAAGGGAACATTAAATATGGCGGCTGGAGAATATCTTTTAAAGGAGGTGTCATTTAAACTGACCGGGATGTCTGGAGGAAAATAAATCCTGGTCAAATGGAGAAAAGCGCACAGACTCTGAGGAGAAATGGGTTTGGCATGTTTAAAGAACATAAAGAAAGAAAACTGGGGGCTCCAGGCGTTGCTAGGTAGTAGAAGACTTACTTGCCTAGCTGACAGAGTAGTCGGGGTTCTATTCCTGCACCGTAAAACAAAACAAACTAAAACAAAACAAACAAACAGAAAAATAAGACAAAACAAACCAGTGGGAGCTGCTGGCGTAGACTCCTGGAAGGTGGGAGATAAGCACTGAAACACAGTAGAAATCCAGATTTAGCAGGATCTTGTCAGCCAGGATGGAAACTCTTTTGGGTGGCTTGGACTTGAACCCAGATCCTCACGATGCAAGTGCACTATGGAACAGTGAGCCGAATCACCTGCTAGGATGATTGGTGTTCATTCTAAGCGACAGAGGAGACATAGGATAGCATGTATGTGCCAGCATGTGTGTGTGTGTGTGTGTGTGTGTGTACGTGCACGTGTGTGTTGAGAATCTAACACAATTAAGTTACCCACCCAGGTCATAGTAAAGTTTTCTTTTTGGTCCAGTGAAACCATGTAGCCAGGCTGGCCTCAAATTTTTGGAGATCTACATGTCCCAGCCTCATAAGTCCAAGGCTTTTGGGCATATGCTAGCAAGCCTAGCATAGAAAGGTATGGTTATTATATACAAGGTTGCATGAGGCCATGATCATACAAATATCTAACATATTTTGAGCATACTTCCTCTCATACCCACTAGCCTGCTCTTTCTGCCCTTTCCTCAATTAATCCCTTTGGTTTCTCAGACAATATTCTGAGAAACATTCATATTTCTACTTTCACGTCATGGGCACACTCATGAGTTTACATATCCACAATATCACAATATCTGAGTCCCACAAATGAACGAACACATGCAGCACTTGATTGAGGCTAATCGATTTGTTTAACATGATTTTCTCCAGCTACATCTGGTTTCCTGCAAAGAATGTATCTTCACTTTTCTTTAGAGGTGAAAAGAAAACCTACTGTGTACATAAACAGCATTATCTTTATCTGTGTCTACAGATCACAGAGATACTTGCACATACTGTTACTGTAACAGTCCTTCTTCATAATTGCTAAGTTAGGGGACCAGTTGAAGTATTCGACAACAGAGGAACAGGTACAAAATTTATATATATATATATATATATATATATATATATATGATCATATATATATATATGTGTGTGTGTATATATGTATGTGTATACACACACACAAATACACACATATGTACACAGCGAGGGGAGAGAAAGGAAGAGAGACAGAGACAGAGAGATGGTTTCTAATACAAACCCAATAGATTGTAGATTGAATATTTGAAAGAAATCTTATATAACTCTTCAACTTTTTTCTTACCACAAGCCAGCTGGTATAATTTAAGGAAATACTAAGACTATATATTAGTACTAAGAATATATATTATATATTGAGACTATATATTATTTTATCACTTTACAGATGGTAGATTTTTATAGATTACTGACAGCCTTGACTCTATCCTATACCAATGAAAAATTTCTGAAAGAGATAATGTACAAGAACATTGATAATAAAACCTTGAGTTTCTCCTAGAATCCTAAAAATACTTAAGTTAAAAAAAAAACCTACCTGATGAATTGCTTCTGCTTATTAGATGTTGTCCCTGCCGATTATCTCAGTTAGGGCTGTCAATCTTTCTGTTTTATACTAGAGAACTGGAAGGTTGAGAACATTCTAGCTGGGAGAGCTTCAAAATTATATGCCGTTAAAGCAAATAGTAGAAAAGATTATTCATTGAATAATGTTCCTTTTTTTTTCTTTCAGAAAACAAAAAGAATTTTATCAGAGAGTTTGAAAAGCAAGTTAGACAAAAATCTATTTAAAGGCCCAGAATCAATGAAAAGAGTTGAATGGGATGCCATGCAAGTCTTTAACCCCAATCTTGGGAAAGGTGGAAACAGGCAAAGGTCTGTGGCTGACTAGCTGCCAGCCTACCTCCAGTTCTGTGAGACACCACTGTCTCGAGGAAGTAAGGTGGTGACTGAAAGAGCAGTGTACCCATGGCCTCCTCTAGCCTCTCTGTGCATGTGCAACTGTCATGTCTGGACATACACATGTGCATACAACACATGCATGCATATCACACACACACACACACACACACACACACACACCACAATACACATAGACATGTGCCCAAAAAAGGAATCTAGAGCTAGGCATAAACTTTGTACCCTTGGCAAACATTAACTTGAATAAATCATGTACATAAATGTAAACACGCAAAGCTATGAAAAAATAGATAACAGAAGAAATGTAAATAAGGTCCTGGTGGTGACTTCCATACACAACAGGTAAAGTTCAATTTGTAAAAACAAAACCGATAACCTGGCCTTCATTGAAAGCAGGCTATACAATATGAAAAGCCATTCAGGGTGTGAGAACATGGGAAAGACAGCTGTCTAATCAGGGGTTGCTATCTAAAAATATGCAAAAAGGAAAAATCTTGAAGGAGTTTAACAATCAGAAAATGAGCAACTTGATGTTTAAAGTAGGTGTAAAACCTGAATAGATGTGTCAGCAAAGATGTCAAAGATGTGCAGGCAAAGATGCTCTGTATCCTAGGGAATCCAGGTAATGGAGGCAAAGGAAGAGGACCACCTTAGTGCCTTCTAACCAATTAATGATACCAAGTGTGGACGTGGATGTGCAGCAATGGGAGCCTTGCTCCCTGCTGGTCAAATATAAAAGAGTGCAGCTAGTTTGGAAAATGCCTTAATGATATCTTACAGGATAGACATACCATTTAGTCCCACAATCCTACCCCTTGGAAATGTCCAAAGAACTAGATAATTTACAGCTGTGGTATGAAAAACTACACAGTGAGATGCTTATAGAAGCCTCATGGAAAATTGGAAACACTTGTGAACAACAGAGATGCCCATTGGCGGAGAGAAGACTAAATTGTGGTACTTCCAGATGAATGGAACTGTAGTCCACACCTGAAGAAATCAATCATTATGCCTTAAACAAAAAGGAGGAAAACCAAACTGTCTTGGCTACGTCACGGAAACCACTCTGAACAGGCCACAGAGTGCACGATTCCATCTGCACAGCATTTACTCCGGAGACAGTAAGATCAGGCACTGCCAGAAGTTGGGAAAAGGAGATGAAAAGGGGGTGTCCGGGGGAAGGTTTCGAGAGGTGAGAGGATTCTGAGTGATACTGCAATAAAGGGCGCTCATCTACACATATTTCCCGAAGCTTAGAGGAGACGGCAATAGTGAGCATGAGCCCTCAGGTAAACTAACTGTGGACTCTGGGTGAGACACTTTGTCACTGCAACCCCATCCCTTCTAACAGATGTCTCAGTCCTGCTGAGGGATGCCAACAGTGGGGAAGGCTGGCCATTTGTGGATGTAAAAGAGTTATATGAACTCTGCGATTGATTTTTCTATCGTTCCAGCTGCTCCAAAAGATAAATAGTGTGGGAAAAATATATTCAACCTAATCTTTCTCTAGCACATGTAGTAAAATTATAAGCTTTATAAAAGCAAATAAAATGGGTTAAGAATTTTTGCTCTAAAAACATAATGGAGCAAGTGTCCTTGTTATATGTTGGAGCATCTTCTGGGTATATGCCCAGGAGTGGTATTGTTGGGTCTTCAGGTAGAACTATTTCTATTTTTCTAAGGAACCACCAGATTGATTTCCAAAGAGGTTTTTACCAGCTTGCAGTCCGACCAGCAATGGAGGAGTGTTCTTCTTTCTCCACATCCTCGCCAGCATCTGCTGTCACCTGAGTTTTTGATCTTAGCCATTCTGACTGGTGTGAAGTGGAATCTCAGGGTTGTTTTGATTTGCATTTCCCTGATGACTAAGGATGTTGAACATTTCTTTAAGTGCTTTCAGCCATTTGAGATTCCTCAGTTGAGAATTTTTTTGTTTAGCTCTGTACCCCATTTTTAACAGGGTTATTTGGTTCTCTGGAGTCTATCTTCTTGAGTTCTTCGTATATTTTATATATTAGCCCTCCATCATTATGTCTATAGTAGCCTTATTTATAAGAGCCAGAAGTTGGAAACAACTCAGATGTCCCTCAATAGAGGAATGGATACAGAAAATGTGGTACATTTACACAATGGAGTACTACTCAGCTATTAAAAACAATGACTTCATAAAATTCACAGGAGAATGGGACTAGAAAATATCATCCTTAGTGAGGTAACCCAGATGCAAAACAACACAGTTACTCATTGATAAGTGGATTTTAGCCCCAAAGCTCAGAATACCCATGATACATCCCACAAACCAAATGCAGCTTAAGAAGAATGAAGACCAAAGTGTAGATGTTTCAATCCTACATAGAACAGGGTACAAAATAATCATAGGAGGAAGGAGAGAAGAGGGGGAGGAATAAAAGGGGGCAGGAACAGGTATTGGAAGGGACAGGAGAGACGTACAGAGGATCAGGACATTTAATAGAAGCATGTAGCAGAGGGGCATGGGGATCTGGGGCAGCCACTTGAAAGTCTCAGACTCCAGGGGAGGGAGAGGCTACCAGGAGCCAATGACAATGAGTTTAGTGGAAATACCCAACAAAGGGGAGAGAGAGCCTGTAGAGACCACCTCCCGTAGATAGGCACAGGTCCCAGTTGAGGAATGGGGGCACCCATGCATCTCAAAATTTTAAACCCAGATATGTTCCTGTCCAAAGGAAAGATAGGGACAAAAAAATGAAACAGAGACTGAGGAAAGGCCATCCAGAGACTGCCCCACCTATGGATCCAACCCATCTGAAGACACCAAACCCCCACACTATTGCTGATGCCAAGAAGTGCTTGCTGACAGGAGCCTGGTATGGCTGTTCCCTGAGAGGCTCTGCCAGTGCCTGACCAATACAGATGCAGATACTCCCAGCCAAACATCAGACTGAGCCGGGGGACCCCAATGGAAGAGCTAGGGGAAGGACTGAAGGAGCTACTAAACCACCAACCAAAGAGTGTACATGAAGGGAGCCATGGCTCCAGATACATATGTAGCAGAGGATGGCCTTGTCTGACATCAATGGGAGAAGAGGGAGGCTTGATGCCCCAGTGTAGGGGGATGCTAGAGTGGTGAGGCAGGAATGGGTGAGTGGGTGGAGGAGCACCCTCATAGAGGGAAAGAGGAGGGGTGGGGGATGAGATGGGGAGTTGGTGGAGGGGTACTAGGAAGGGGAATATCATTTGAAATGTAAACAAATAAAATGATTAATAAAAAAGAAAGTGAAAGAAAAAACTATTTTTGTTCAATCTTAATAATATATCATTAAAATAATTAAAAAAACACAGGAAAAATTGCATCTCAGCAGACTTACAGAAGGTTTTTGGTGAATAAATCCACAATAGCTGCCATAAACTCATAGCTACAAAGACCACTCAATGCAGAAGGACATACACATGTGTGGTAGCCCTCCTTAACGCACTGCATTCTGGTCTAAAAATTTAAGGAAATTTCTGAATATAGTCTGAATATAGTAATCCAATTCTATTTGTAATTTTGTAGGATAGGTTGAGTACAAATTAACTCTTGTCAGTCTGCAGAGGCAAAAAAAAAAATCACAAAACATTATCCTTTTCAACACAGTTTAGCTAAAGTTATGCTTTAATTTTCTGTGGTGCTAAACTAGTTTCCCTAGAGAAATTGAGGCAACAGTAATTAGAAATCAATCTCTCTCCCTCCCTCTCTCTCTTTCACGCTCTCTCTCTCTCTCTCTCTCTCTCTCTCTCTCTCTCTCTCTCTCACACACACACACACACACACACATACACACACCACACACATACATACACACACACATACACACACACCACACACATACACACCACACATACACACACATACACACACACATACACACACATACACACACACTCACTCACACACACATGCACACAGTCACACACACACACACAGTCTCATTCTTCTGGGTTTGGAAAATAAGGGCACCATTGTGACCACCAGCATCTCTCTTGCTCGATTGCCTGGCAGAAGGAGATAGCTGAATGGAAGGGTGTAGGGCTGTCGACTGGGAGATTTAGGACTCCATCAGATGAGAGCACTCTGGGCTGCTTTAATTCTGCAACAAAACAGTGGTACTGCTGATGTAATCAGGTCGTGATTTAAGAGCTGTGAGCACCAGACCCTTGGCCAATCACTTCATTCCACAAAAAAGCACTTGAATGATAATCATCTCTCACCTTAGACCAAAATAGAATAGAGGGAGGGAGGGAGGGAGGGAGGGATACAACGTGTCACTGCTAGTGTGTATGTCCGAACATAGCAACCCAATTTATGTGTTTCCTTCCTTCTATTTTACTTGAGGTTCAGAAAGCACCATGCAATAGTGCTTAGCTAATAGTAAATCGCCAACAGATTAGGGAGACACAAAACAACCCAGTGTGGTCTATAAAAACCCAGGGGCCACACACTGTGACTTGTGCAGGGAAGAAGAAACTGGTGGGGGGTAGGTAGCTATGTCCTTGTGAGTTCTTATTTTCCCTTTCAGGGTTTTGAGCCCAATAAAACCATACACTCTCTCAGCACATCTGAAAAAAGGGTGCAAAGATCAACATGTCATTCCCTCTAAAAAGCCAAAGCCAGTCATGCAGAACCAGGTCTCTCACTGAGACAGGACCTGCCTGGAATTCCTTCCAGTGGAGCCTGCTAACTAACTCTGACCTTGCTTACCACAGTCAAACCTTTTGAGACTTCTCCGCTCATCCATAAAATGAAGGGATTGAACCATACATTGCCTTGTGTCTTTGAAAGAGCAACATCTCAACATTTATCTTATTATACATCCTTGTGCCTGCAAAAACAATATCAAAATCCCCTAGGGTATGAAGAGTATTGGAAATGGGTTTTTGTATATACTTATGTGTTCATTGGTACAAGCTGATAATGGTTCTCAAGTTACAAATATTTGTTTGGGGAAATTAAAGTTCCTTGAGTTTGGAGATCTCTTGATTTCTATTTGGATAATTACCTCACGATATCAGCCAAATGCTTCCCACATTGACATTTCACCACAAAACAGATCAATCAATCGGTGATCATTTAAACCTTCCTTTGCTACAGTATTGATTTCTAAGGAGCTTAAACCTCCTTTAGTGTTCATCTTCTCTTCAGTTTCTCTGTACACTTCAGTGCCTAAGACACCCCACATACGTACAATAAGAATGATTTGGCACTTTTATTAACTTTTGTTTTTTACTGTAAAATCCAGAAAGTTCTTTTATTGGGATGGAATGAGAACTTTCAGCCAATAAGTCAGAGTACATGAAAAAGTAAAAATGACTGGACTATTTTTGTTTGAATTTAAATAATGACAGTAAAGGATCGTTGAACAAAAATATAATAGCTTTAGACAAGGGACCCACCTCTTTTCTTTCTTCTGAGTAAAAAAACAGTCTGATATGATAACACTTTTATTTTATTTTTTGCTTTGGAGAATGTGCTTAAACACTTAATATTTTTTACACAGCAGATTGATTGTGTTTAATATATTTTATGATTAATATATCAATGCCCTATAACATTACATATTTATTTATTGTTTGAATAATTATTCCAACACTAATTTTTCTTAAAGGGAAGCAAAAGTATTTTGTTTTAGAATTAAATGAGCAGTCACCTCTGTAATTCCACAGGACAAACTAGTGAAAAAAATAACACAAGAAAATGGCCTGAGTTTGTTAGAGAAATTTAATAAAAGCAATTCTGGGAATAAGGTGGTCACTCACAAAGCAGAACATCTGTATCTTCCTAGCATTTACTCAAACATCACCTGCAACACATCTGCCCCTCCCTTCCTCCTCACCCCAAAGATACACACATATAATCCATGCTTTCTCAGCCAAGCTTGAACTAAAATTCTTACCAATGGACCACATGCAAGTCCGCACACTTAATGTCATCTTCACACCATCACATGGGGAGCCTGGGGGGTCCCCAATCTTACCGTCAGTCATTCCGTTATCGTCTCTGTCCTCACCAGGATTGTACACAGAAACTGGCTCCAACCATCATAAGGACACAATGTTCAGCTCTCTGAACAAGCCTGTCAAGTTTCAAACCTTAACAGAATTAGCAACGATAAGACTTAACCATGAGTAGATAAGACTTACGTACCCTGAGTAGGCCAGGATTTGAAAGAAAGAGGGGGAAAAGTGGGTAAAGAATGATCTCTAGGGCTGCAGAGATGGCTCAGCGGTTAAGAACCCTGACTGCTCTTCCAGAGGTCCTGAGTTCAAATCACAGCAACCACATGGTGGCTCACAACCATCTGTAAGGAGATCTGATGCCCTCTTCTGGTGTGTCTGTAGACAGCTATAGTGTACTTAGATAGATAGATAGATAGATAGATAGATAGATAGATAGATAGATCTTTTTTAAAAATGTTCTCTAAACCCAAGAGATAAGGCTTTCTAATTCCAAGCATGAAATCCAGTCATATATGCAATGACCAACCACCACTACATCCCCAACCTGAATATGACACAGCACTTGAAGGGAGTTTCAGATTATCGGGGGGGGGGGGTCATTATAGGTAAGCCTGGCCAAAGTGGGGAACATGTGAAGATAAACAGTGCAGATGCTCCTAATGGCACTGACCCAGGCAGGGCTGCTGTGTTAGGGCAGCTGCATATACTCAGCCAGTCCTTGAATGATGTTTCACACTTCCTGTGTACCACATGGCCTTTCTGGGCCTTTTGTGATTAGACACCGGCCAAAGGATTCCGGTGGGACTTCAGCACTGCAAGTGGCTGCAGAGGCCACGAGACCCACATAGCTCCCTCTCCACCAGGCTGACCTCCCTCGGCCTCAGAGGCACAAGTAGCTGTCACCTCTTTCCAGTGTGGCCAGTGATGAGCGCACACTGTTTGAACTTGAATCTCTTTGCTTGGCCTCTGTGAGAAGCACAGACGAATCTCTTTAGAGCAGACACTGCGGGTCATAGAGTATCACAGAAATAGTCCAGGAGGCTAGACAAATGAACAGCAAAGAGAAGGAAGCATTGTTTTTTTTAAAATGTTTTTTATCTTTATGAGAAGGGATATAATTTTAAATTATTATATATATATATATATATATATATATATATATATATATATATATAAAAGTCATGTGAAACTTAGCCTTCCTTGTTCATACTTGACTTGAATAACCTGATCTAAAACAGGCCACTTTTGTCACAGTTTTCAAGAGCTTTTTGATTTCTCCCGAGGCCTGCTTTAATCTCCCAATGCTGAAATCTTCTTCTTTTGATGCGGCTGTATCATCATCGCTTGCCGCCCTTGTTGATTATCCTCTGCAGTGTCTAACTAGCTGAATCTATCTTTAGAGCTGAGTACTTTGGCCACATCAGTCTCACAAACCACCGCAGATTTTGCAGAGTTTCTATTCCAAACCAGCCTCCCTAGCCAGAGAGAGACACAAGAAACGGCAAGTGTTTAAACGTTTTGTTTTCTTCCCCCACATAGGAGACTGGCTGACAAGACGGACAGACAGGGGTAGAGGTTCCATCAGCTGATGGTGCATCTTGATAAGGGTGTGTTTGGAGAGCAGCCAGTTCTTGCCAGCGAGATGGCTCAGCGTGGAAGGGCGCTCAGCTTGTGAGCCCTGCAGACCGAGTTTGATCCGTGGAATCCACATAATGGTGGAAGGAGAGAAAGGACTCCACGTGGTGTCCCCTGCCTATGACACGCATGCCGAGACAGTCACACAAGTAACAAGGAAAACAAAAAGGCCGAAGTTAAATAGGAGGCCTAATTCACTAGCGAACTGTTCATCGTTTGTAACTAATTTATCAAAGAATTTTTGTAACATGATGTCTACTTTCCTCTCTTCAAAATATTCATGAGGTATCCTTTGTGTCTGTTTTTTACATATTATTTTATTTTATCTGTGTGAGTACAAATGGGCACACATGCCAGTACAAGTACCAAGGGTCAGAGGTAAACTTTATGGAGTGGCCTCTCTCCTTCAACCTTTACATAGGTCCCTGAGAGAGATGGAAGTCAGGTGGTCCGACATTGGGGGAAAAATAATTTTACTGCTGAGCCATCTCAATAGCCCTGTGTTTGTTATTTTAAATGCATCAAAGAAAACGTAGAGGAATATGGTATCAAGTATATATTAAAAGTCATAAAAGGACTAGCAGTTCGTTTACTACCTGTGACCTACATGTTTCTATCCTCCCCCCTGAAGATAAGCCATGGTATGGGTAGAGGAAAATTTGAAAACCTTGTATTAGCATCTGTTGTTATTTAACAATATTATTATTCAAACAGAAACATAAGAACATGAGGTTCTTATCTTCTTTTTTTTTTTAAAGTTTTATTTATAGATTTATTATATGTAAGTACAGTGTAGCTGTCCTCAGACACTCCAGTAGAGGGCGTCAGATCTTGTTACAGATGGTTGTGAGCCACCATGTGGTTGCTGGGATTTGAACTCCAGACCTTCGGAAGAGTAGTCGGGTGCTCTTACCCACTGAGCCATCTCACCAGCCCCAGTTCTTATCTTCTTGTCCCCATAGGTCAGGAGTCCTGGGGAGACTCGTGGGGTTTTCTGCTCCAACTCTCACAAGACTGAAGTTGTTGTGTGCAACTAACTTGGCTGGAGAAGGCTTACTCGGGACATAGTCATTTACAGAGGAACCTGGAGCTTCGGTTCTGTGTAGGCTATAAGCTGGAGGAACCCATGCCTCAAAGCCGGCAAAGGAGAAAGAGACGGACAGAGAAGAGGTCTCAGGAATACAGATGCTACAACTTAACATAAGACAACCACACCATTACATACATCTAATTACATGGATTCGCTCCTGTTGCATGGAAGGAAGGCACAGGTCTTGTCTACACAGAGGGAAAAGGGCCAGAGCAAGGCAGGATTACAAGAAGGCAGGGTGCACCCAGCTCACCTTCCTAGCTGTCTGCAACACGTACCAGTTTTAACTTCTATCAGATCTATTATTAGTTAAAAGGAAGAATGACCCTATTTAGCTTAAAAGCCTGGAAAAAAATCTGCATTTTCCTTGTTTCATCCTCAATAACGAGCATGGGTTCTTTTGATGTATTCTCTTTTCAAATTATTGTGAAAATAAGGCGGGCATTCGTCAGGGAGTGTAGATGAGTTCCTTTTCATATCAATGTGTCCTGGTTATTCAGCCAGTACAGAATGAGGAGTCAGGGTCAAGTGTCCTCCAGGCTTGGCAAGTGGGTTAGAAGCTGCCAAGAAGAAAGCATGGCACTGCCTCACACCAGGGTTTTCAAAGAGAAACACTCCAGCCTCCGCCACAAGGCAGAGGCATGGCTGTCACATCTTGTTCTTGACTTGAGTCTGGGAACTTCATTCCTGATGGCTCCCAGGATACCACACTCTCCTAGCTTTGTGGTGAGACAACTCACTTTAGGTTAAAATTCACAGATACCACCTTTTCTGCGTGCTTCAGTGTATTATATAACTAGTCATGTGGAGAAGACATGACGGGCAAGCGGGAGTAATGCAGATGAGACGTTGCGAGTCTTACAGGGGCTGCACATGGCTGTCCTTGGAAACCCCAGCAGACAGCTGTGATGTTGGAGTCTCTGCATGGGCGCCCCTCCCCATCACCCCTCGACATTTACAAACTCAGCACCTACTCAGCTTCTAACCAACTGATAAGCCTGAGTTACACCTTGAGGTTAATATAAACACCCCAGGTCTCTGTGGCTTTTACAGTTTTTAAAACACACCCATAGCTGTCATCTTACTTACACAAGTTGAAATTACAGAGTCAGTCTGAGCCTAGTGGTTTAGGACCATAGTGCCAGCTGCTCAGGAGGTAAACCAGAAGGAGCATGGGGCAGCCGGGGCTACGAGTGAGTCTAAACGGAGAACTTAGTGAGACTCTATTCCAAAATTAAAAGTAACAAAAATGGTCCAACTGTGTCTCAGTGGTAGAAGGCTTGCCTAACACTTACTATACCCTGGTGTGGATCTCCAATAAACACACGCACATACACTCACATGTATACACACACACACACACACACACACACACACACACACACACACCCCTTAACCTCCCTTACACCCCCCCTACATACCAAGCATGCTTTCTTCAACCACTTTTAGTTTGCCTTTTATTATAGGCAATAAGCTTTATGTCTTTTTTAAAAATAGAAATTAATACCATCTCATCAATCATCCACATGCAGAAGTGAGGAAGCCCTGAGAGGCAGTCAGCCGCTGCCATCCCTCTGCCTCAGTGCCCCTATGGAGGTCACCCTGTTATTTCCTCTGCTCAGAGGTTTCAGTTGTTTACAAATGTATTTTCTATTTAATTTGCTCAATGGAAGACTATGTTAGTCAGCTTCCTGTCACGATGACAAAATACTTGAGGTAATCCACTTAAGTGGAGGGGAAAGATTTATTTTAGCTTCCTGGTTCAACCTGTCACCACTTGGCCCTGTTGCTTTGGCATTCGAGGGGTGGGGGTGGGTAGGGCAACAGTGGAGACAAATGGACTGTGAAACAAAGCTGTCTTCGTGGGACACTGAAGACCCAGACCATAGCAGAGCCTCCCGAAGGGGAGAAACGTCAATCAGGGTTATTTTTGTTTGGGGTTGCTCCTAACAATGTCTCATTAATACTTGTGCTCAGAGAAATATTCAGACAATACCAAAGATGCCCTGACACTCAGCAATCAATAGAGGAACCTCGGTTGTTGAATAGCCTCACCCATTTCTCCCATATCCCGACAAACCTGACTGACTCCCAACGCTGTGCCACCGAACATTCACTTTTTAATCTCCAGAACCTGGGGGACGTTACTTTATATTGCAAAAGGATGAATATTCTCTTCTATGCTTAACATCTTGAGGAAGCTAAGGCTCTTGAGAGGAGGCACACACTCTGGGTTATACAGCTAGGTCAGAGAGAGTGCTGAGACTGAAGAAAAGGGTATCTATCTGAAGGCAGACTGGCCACAAGTCAAGGGATGCCCACAGCTACCAAATATTCTGATGGAGGGTAGGACCAGATTGTCCCTGATGGCCCTTAAGAGGACATGGCCCACCTGACACTCTTATTACAACTCTGAGAAACGTTTTGTACTTATCACTTGTGGGG
>NC_034598.1:57072090-57081077 GCF_900095145.1 Mus pahari
GAAGGAGGAGGAGGAGGAGGAGGAGGAGGAGGAGGAGGAGGAGAGGAGAAGGGAAGAAAAGAATTTGTAGCAATTTGTTACAATATTTTGGGAAACTAATACAAGCAACTTCTGGTCCCTATCTTTCTAGCAATATTCAATATTCCCAACTTCTTAGTATTAGAGGACTCATTATGCATCATATTTGCAGACCATGTGACCCTACCACCATAACAAGATGCAAACAGATAGCATTACATTGATGTTCAGGATAGGGTACCAGAAATACAGGGGACCAGAAGTTATGCAGAATGTTGTCACCCTTAACAGAGATTATGAGGAAAAGTGTCAGATTCCAAGAGGAAGCCTCCTGCTGTCCCTCCCTAATCTTCATTACCACCTTTGGGGGGTGGGGGGCAGTTTATTTACTTGAAAGACGCATAAAGTGGACCTTAGAAGACTGTTGGCACACAGACCCATTTCCATGCATATAAGCTTTCTGCACATGTGCCACGGGCTAGGGAAAGAACATCTTATTGCCAATGCCAAACTCAACTAGAACTATAGTTACATAGTTACATTTAGCATATATTATGCCAAATATCATTTTAATCATGTTATAGTCATTAACATTTTAGTCTCTGGAGCAATCTACAAAGATGTCCTGATGCGAATATATTTTCCTTTACCTGGCAGAAAGGAAAGGTACTTGGGCCAAGACCTTGAAGTCAGGAAGATGATCATGGGCTATCCAGATGGACCCTCAAAGGTTTAGAGTGTGAAAGGTCGAAGTCAGTTGTACTGAAGGAAGCAGACTGCCTGAGTCAAGCAGACTTGAGAATGTTCTACGTGGACCAGTGATGGAGAAGGTGCCTCACATCCAGGAATGTAGATGGGTCCTGGGAAGAGCCTGGTCTCTCCAGGAGCTACTGGGGAGCATGGGTTTGCATGATAAAATCTATTCCACACTTCTGGCCATCAGATCTTCAGGATAATTCATGCTTACTCCTCTAAGCAGCTAAGCTTGTAGCAATGTGTGGTAGCAGCGGTGTGAACTTGAAACAATCACACATCTGTATGATGCATAAAGCACTCGGAGGGCTTAAGCAATGTCACCACACAATGTCTCTAAATGACAAGCTGAGGAATCAAATCCGGGCGCCTACTCCAGAGCTGAGAGCTTACCCCTTCCTTGCCTTGCCCCATCTGAGCATCCTTCCTCCTACCAATGGGTTTCAGTCTCCCCAGTGACCCAAACTCATTTTGCAGGACTATTTAGATTATTTTGTTCATGGTCTAAATAAATAAACCAAAGCATATTTTCTGTAATGTGGTTCCTAAACTTGATTTAAAAGCAGAATTCTCTTTACAGACTCCCATGGAAGAAGCCAAAGCAGCTTTGTCCGTAAAAAGGTGAGATGGAGTGAATCGTGAGTTTGGTTTGGTTTGGTTTGGTTTTTCGAGACAGGGTTTCTCTGTGAAGCCCTGGCTGTCCTGGAACTCACTCTGTAGACCAGGCTGGCCTCGAACTCAGAAATCCACCTGCCTCTGCCTCCCAAGTCCTGGGATTAAAGGCGTGCACCACCACACCTAGCTAAAAGCTGACCTTTTAAGTTTTAATTACTGTGCCTAAGAGATCTACGAGACAGAGCACCTCTAACCTGGGAGCCCTTGTCCGAGGACCAATACTTCCTGCGATGTTGGAGGCTGCTGTCCAGGTCTGGAAACAAGTTTGGTTGACCCAACTGCACCGAATGTGCTTGCTCCTACATAGGCTTGGCCCCAACTGAATGTAGGCAGATGTAGCCTTGTGGGTTTGCCTTTCTAAGCACCTGGCCAATGTAGCTCATGCCCGTTTTCTGGGAAGCCCAGACTGGGCATAGCCAGAGTCCATCATCCTGATCAGTATTTAGTTAAAGCTTGCTTCAAATTGGGCTCAAAATTGTGGCAATGATCTTGGTGTTACCCAGTGG
The DNA here is from genome assembly GCF_900095145.1 of Mus pahari. NCBI lineage: Eukaryota > Metazoa > Chordata > Mammalia > Rodentia > Muridae > Mus > Mus pahari. The sequence goes on from NC_034598.1 coordinate 57,074,043, forward strand.
GATTAACAGAACAGACTCGAGCCGGGTCTCCCTCCCGGACTCTACTCAAGACCCAAGGATCCCAGTCAAAGGCCTCAGAAAGAGTGGCATCATCCCTCCATGGAAAATACCCTTGAGTCTCTTTGTCCCCAGACTACCTGGGAGCCAGCCACACAGACAGGACCACAGGTGCACCAGAAACTGCTGGTTTATCTCCACAAGGTCAAACCTCTCTTCTTTTCAAAAGATGTTGATCAGTGTCTGCTAATTTCCTCGCATTAGCATTATGTTAATGATATTGATGTCTTCAAAGACTTTGAGATACCTTACATTAGCAATTTCTCTCAAGAATGACAAGAGGAAGAACTTGCTGACAAGGTAGCTTTAGGTCTCAAAATGCCCCAAGTTGACCCTATCAGGTTTCCTGGATATGTTTCAAAATTAGAACAGCTAATGAATATCTGTTTTTATGTGACACCCCCCAGCTATATTTCAAAGCAAGAATTATCCCTTCCATTTGTAGTTTTAAAAACAGAGAGAGACGGAGACAGAGACAGACAGTCAGAGAGAGTTGGAGATAGAGACAGAGAGAGGCAGAGGCAGAGACAGAGACAGACAGAGGCAGAGACAGACAGAGGCAGACAGAGAGAGAGTCAGAGAGAGAGACAGAGTCAAAGACAGAGAGAGCCAGAAGATAGAGAGCCAGACAGAAAGGAAATGAGTTTGATGTGTCGCATAGCTGCGAGCTGGTCAACTCCTTGTTTCTCTGAGAAACACATGTGCTTTTAAGATTTGATGCAAAGTGGCACACAAGACCATTAGAAAAAGCATGTTTTAAAATCCAAACTTTCCTCGCTTGCTAACGCTCTTCAAACTCTGGATCCTTGAGTACTAGAGACATGGTCACAGTAGTCACCCGCAGACTGCAGTGACCACTGAGGCGCTCGCCTCGGGCTGCTAGCGTAAACACAAGCCATGGCGCATGCGTGTTTTCAGCCGGTGCTGTATTTAGGAATTAGAACTGTATGGGAGACTTACTTCTGTCTTCAAGAATCTTGTTCTTGTCAGACTCATATTCAGAAGAGAAGGTTTAGGTTGGAAAAGAGCGAGATCAGTTGGGAATGGGGGCCGGGTACTTCTGAGACTCACTGCAGAGTCCGTTTACTGCCACCAAATTCCTTGTAGGCTTAAAAAACATATCACTTTCATTGTCAAGCTGTGTCCAAGTCCAGCCTGAAATTATCTTTCTCAGACTCGGGCGCCTCTAGAGAAGGACACCTCCAAGTTTCTTTGGATATTTGATTTGAATAACAGTCTTGGATAGGCCGGAAGCCATGAATACGGGGTCTGTTTCAGAGTTGCCAAATAGGAGTTCAGATCCTAATAGAAGATCAAATACGACATGATTGTTTCACTATCCCAGTGCAACTCGAGACCTATGTGAGGTCTCATCTCTAAAACTTTTATGCATCCCTGTGCTTGGCAATGGTACCTATAACTCTTCATCTCTGAGTGCTTCATGGGAATCCAGGTGGAGACAACCCAGGACCTTCCCCCACCACAGAAGGTGTCTCTCTCCCCCCAGTCTTCTCTGTCTCCCGCACTTCCTGCGCCTTCATCTCCAGTCCTTTTATGAGACTGCTCCTAGCTAATGGGACCTTTCAGGCAGTGAGACAGAGGCCATTACATTAGCATGCACTTCTAAAGAGGCCACAGCTCTTGAGGTTGATGTATCATTAGAAGAACCCCCTTGCTACTCCCATACACATACACCAACACGATTCTCCCTCGAATCGATTTCACTAAATTTAGAAAGAAAATACAGGGGCACACTTTTTTCCCTCTGCTCATGAATCTCGGTTTTAAATACCCATGCCTTTTAACCTGTAAACAAAGAATAGGGAGAGGCTCTGACTGCCTCCATCAATAAGGGAGCAGGATGGTCAGAGGCAGCGCTCTCATGGTCTTGAAAGGAGTAATGTCATTAACAGGCCACATTTGCCAGCTGGCAGCAGGCTGTCCCACCACAAGCATGAGAGATGATTAGCTTATTTGAAGGGGAGAAAATGTGGTGCCCAGAGTTGGTTAGCTGGACCGTCAAAGGCGCAGGCTAGTCTTCCAAAGAAAACGGGGTGCTTGTATGCTCTTCAAAGTCCTTCTATCAGCTGGGGACTAGAGAAGAGGAAATGTACACTTCCATCCAAAGGATGACTACTGTCAAAGGCTGGTCTGGATTCATCACACTGGACACCAGAATCTCCTGACTCAGTTGCTTCTAAGCTCACTGCTCAGTGGTGTGTGTGTGTGTGTGTGTGTGTGTGCGCGCAGAAAAATCAGAGGCTGAGTCTCAACAAGGACCAGGGAATGGAAGGGCATATTAAGGAGTTCTCAATTTATTTTAAAGCCAGAGTAAGGTCATGGAAGATGATACATGTGTGCGTGGGCTTCAGGCGAAAGGAGCTGCTGAGGTGACAGAGCGAGTGGACCAAAGAAGGGCTGTAGGGAGAAAGCCAGCAGCTGCAATGGTGGTGCTCTGGGAGGTGAACATCTGCAGTAGGGGAGGAAAGAACAAGGGCTTAAAACCCTGTAGCAGAATGGAGGAGGCAGCAGCGATGGGACTCCAGTTTTTAGCTTGGGCTGTTTGATGACCTAGAGAGAGAATCTGACGGGAGAACCACACTGGGGAAGGAAAGCAATGAGTTTGATCCTTTCCAGAGCAGCAGGAGTGAGGAATCAGGACAGCAAATGGCTCCTGCTGATAAAGGCACGTAGGCCATCCAGACCAGCAGCCTGGGCGTGATTCCCCGCATGGTGGGACGACAGAGGGATGTGTCCCTTCCCTTCCTTTCCCTTCCCTTCCCTTCCCTTCTCTTCCCTTCCCTTCCCTTCCCTTCTTCCCGTCCCCTCCCCTCCCCTCCTCTTCTCTGCCCCCACAAAACAAAACAAAACAAAAAAGTAAATATATGGTTCTGCTTCTGTATTTATTATTCCATCAATAGTACTATTTATGCTTGTGAGGCAGGCAAGTAGAGGAGAGAGTTTGGTAACCTGGGACTCCCATTTGCTTTTTTTAAACACACACACACACTGCCCTTGGTACCCTAATTCCTTCATTTGAGTGCACCATGCACACATCCCCCTCCCCAAGCAATGCAATTACAAAGCTGAGAACCCTCTCTATCCCACACTGCATCAGGCCACAGGCACTACCAGCTCTTAACAATGGTATTAGTTTCCCTGCCCCAGGAATGATAAAATTTGTAGACAGTTTCTGTTCAAGTGTATTCTCAGCATATCTATTCAGATAGATAGAATAGAATGGTGTGCCTGACCTGAACTGGTTTGGAGCATCTGTGTAGGAAGGCAAAACTGTTTCGTCTAGTAGCCTTTTAGGGCTACTATTACCCCTATTTACTGTTTACCTCTGTGTGCAATCAGGCATGCATATGATCAAAATCCGATGCCCTGTAGAAAGGGAGATACATGGTAGGAAAAAGAAATGTACCACATGATCTAGCAGTCAAAGCAGAGAAACACCCAAATTATGTCTCCTAGAAACCAGATCCTCCCTCGAGCCCCAAACAATGATCAGGACCCTTGAGAGTCTTCACTCACATTACCCACAAGCAATATACTTGTACTAATTGCCTAAATCGAAATAAAATTTTCTTGCTTCTTTTGAAATATCCGTGAGAGTCCTTATTTTGTTTCATCGGCTAACCAGTCAAGAATCTGGAAACATCTGGCCTAGACCTGGAATATGAGTTACACTCCTGTTCTGGTTAGAGCACAAATTTAGTTTTCTAGATAAGGTCTCATGAATCCCACTCTCAAACTCCTTAAATAACCTAGGACGAACTTAAGCTTCTAATCTTCCTGCTTCCCTCTCAGTAATGCATGCTGGGATGTCTCAGTAGTACATGCTGGGATGCCTCAGTAGTGCATGCTGGGATGCCTCAGTAGTGCATGCTGGGATGCCATGCCTAGTTTTACGAAGTACAGGAGCTCTCAGAGCTAGGACTTCATGCATTCGAGGCAAGCATACAGCACCCATCCTAAAAACTTTTTGAAATGTTTCAAGTGTTTCTGAGTGCAAAGCCTTATGGGTAATGGCTAATGGAGTTAGCAGCTAGGCGATGTTGAGACATCAACATTGCACTAATGAGACAGGACTCTGTCTGCCTAGAGTGGACACAGGAGAAGCACAACTCTGATTAGACAAGCATCCTGCCTGGGGCAGAGACCCGCAACGTTCACTCAAGCGTGGGAACAAATCAATTCAGACATAATAGAGCCAAGGAATTTGACTGGGAATGTCTGGGGTCAGGGAACAGGATGAAGTGACTGGGGAGGACAGGGCAAGGGCGGGGCCTCACCTGATGCAGGGTTGGGTGTGCTTGGCTCAGATTGATAAGAACAGGTGAGCAAGGCAGGTGATTCTGGGTTTGGTAATAGCAATGGCTGGGCCAGTGAGAAAATGTAACCAGAGAGAAGCCAGCTGAAGAAAACAGGATGACCAGTGAAGCTTAAGGATCACAGAGCTGTCAGAGTAAAATACTGGGTTCAGGGAGGAGGGCCATCCCATATGTATAAAGCCAATTTTAAACTTAGCGGAGAATCGGGCGTTTTAAAGGGCACGCCGGAGGAGGAGGCGGCGGAAGCAATCAGCTCCCTCAGTCAAAAACACCGGGAGGGCTCTACCGCAGATCTGAACGGTTTATAGCACCCAGCGAAGAGACACTAAGTGCTTGTTGCTGCAATGAGAACAAACTGTAATACGACTATCGCTCGAAAGGAAATTATACTAATTTGGATTTAATCCCCGCCTGACTCGTATCTGAGGTAACATTACAAAAAGAAACTTGGAAAAAAAAGGGAGAACTTCCGTTTGCTGAGAGGAAAGAATCAGCCCGTTGGCTGCTCGTAAGTAATAGATATTTTGGATCATTTAGCAGGCAAAACTTCCTCTCAGTGGCCCTAGGGACCCGAGAGGCAAGCCTGGAAGGAACAGGTAGACGACGCTGCCAGGGTACAAGGTCCACTTGTCATAGACTCAATTCTGTGAGATGAGAGTTTTTCAGAGGATTTAATTCTTCAACCTAATTGCATGCAATATTCATCGGTGGATTTGTTTTAAATATACCACGGCATCTACACAAGAATGCCTCAGTCTATGAATATATGTATGAAATGAAGACGAATGTACAAGAAACACCTGAAGGATTCAACTCAATTAACTACTCGATTCAGCAGGGGGTGGACTGAAGGAAGGCAGCCCCCAGAAGGAACAAACACACTTCAGAGGGAACAGGAATTCATAACAGGATGGGGTCTGAAAGAACAGAGACCATGGCCTATAGAGACGACTTATTCATGACTGCCAATACCCAATCTGGTCAGATGGCACGGAGAGGGACCAGCTTCCAGCTTGCACTTATCCAGTATAAGGTACTCTGCTGAGTGCTTCAAATTAACAGGAAGCCAGGCGAATGCCCATTCATTTTACCTCCGTACCAATCTCCCGTCTTCTTTCTATGTTACAAAGCACGTTTGTGTGGCCGAGAAGACCCCATAGCTACGGCAGGCGTATGTAATCCTCAAGGCTGAAGAAGTCATACAACTTCATCTGTGGCCAATGGCTTTCATCTAGGCATCTTCATTTGCATGCTTTGACCTCACCATGCCGGTTCCTATTCAAGCTCAGGTGGCGGCTCCTCAGGCAGAGGATAAAATGGCCCCTCGAACTCTAATGAAATGAGAAGCTCTACTATCTGGACATTTGAAATAATAATGGCAACAAGGATCGTAATGAGGAGCTATTGATACTGATTGCCCACTGAAGCAATCGTGAAGGACTCTTAATCTCCAAAGTCATTATTCCAAATAGAAAAGAATGAAGGTTATTCTTATTAAGGAACAATAATTAGCTTCAGATTTGGGGTGGTGGCATTTAGTTACTAATGAGATTGCGGAGACGCAGCTGCCCTGTAAGGTTAATCTGTGGAGGCATGTCTAAGAACTAATGTGAGAGGTGGGATCAGGGGAAGAACGTTTGCCCTAGACAAGACAGGGAAGGTACTGCCTCGGCAATGGCGGGGAGCGTTGCACTCTTAATAGGGTATATGTAAAATTTTTTCTAGCTGATTGGTTGACATTTTTCTTGCCAGTAATGTTATTACTCACTTTTAAAATGAATTCATCACACACCAGGGCATAGGATTAAGTCTGAAATGCCTACGATTTCTCAGACTGCAGGGAAGTCGGCTTAGTGTGAAACCTACTGGGCTTGTACCAAGAAACCTGAGAGCCTAATTTAGCCTCAGGGAAGGAGTGTGAGGTGGGGAAGCCTGGGGCACTGGGCCCCTTCTTGTCCTGCACTCCTGAGAACATGAGGACTCAAACATCCAGCCCTACCCCATGCATGTTTTCAAAATACAACACATCCTGTCACAGTTTTCTTTAAGCAAAAGGCATGGATAAAACATAGAAGACATCTTTCACAGTTGAAAAAAGCTTCCCAGGAAAGTCCAGGACACCAGTTACAATTAGACTAGCGTACAAGAGCTATTCCTTTCATATCAGGAGCTCCCAGGCTCTGCGTGAGCTTTACTCCCACAGAACACTCTTAGCTTTCTGAAACTCTGTATTGATAACTGTAAGAATGCGGTAGAGCAGAGTCCTCGGGAATATAAAAGAAGTCCTCCGAGAGCGAAGGGAAGCAAAAGGAAGGAAAACTGAAGACTAAACAGCTGGTTCACGCTGGATCCTTCCTCCTGGGTGATGCTGGCCCACAGGGATGGAGACTGCCACCATCCATACAACTCGCTGAGGTTCCTTCTCCCTCCCTCCCTTCTTTTCTTGTCTCTCTGCTAGGCCATGCTGGAAGTGTACATTTTAGTGTCAGTCCCCTGCTGATAAAATAAAATAAAATAAAACTCTTCTCTAACAAAACAGGCCATGCTAGTTCAAAAGACGAATGGCCTGTGAGGTCATTTCAGAGTAGGCGATCTCCTTTTTTTTTTTTTTTTTTTTTTTTTTTTTTTTTTTTTTTTTTTT
>NC_034598.1:57081112-57090689 GCF_900095145.1 Mus pahari
TCTGTGTAGTCCTGGCTGTCCTGGAACTCACTTTGTAGACCAGGCTGGCCTCGAACTCAGAAATCTGCCTGCCTCTGCCTCCTGAGTGCTGGGAATAAAGGCGTGCACCACCAGTAGGTGATCTCATAAAGAGAAACCAGAGGAAGTGGAAAGGGAGACAGGTATGGGGGAGGGGGAGTGTAGCTTCCATTATACAAATGAAAAGAGATGAACAGATTAGGTACAGTATGGCAGAACGCGGCTGAGCCATCCATTTTATGATGGTCAAGATGGTAAATAAATAAATATAAAAAATTGTAGTCAAAAAAGGAAGAAATACACAACCAAAAGTGTCAAAGGATAAATACGGGATCATATCACCATATATACATTATGGCATTAAATTCTGGGCTCTGCTTTTTCTCGCTTTAAACCATTCCATAAGTTTAGTCACCCTGACAAAACTTCCAATTTCCATGGCATGGGGCACTTGGTCCTGTCACTTGAGTACATAGTCGTCTTAGGATAAATCTTCGATAGCCTGCTGAAATAAAAGTTAACACAATCCTGTTTGGCTCATCTTCGTTGAAACCGTAAGCATTAGAACACTTACTGAGTGTCATCAGCAGGCAGGGCGGGACTCTGTCCTGCAGGGGAATCTACTCTAAATGATGGAAAGACTCTTAGCAGGAGGGACTCTGCCCAGAGAACTCCCTGCACTGGATAGGCCCCTAGCAGACCTGTTACAGTGAACAGCGTGGGATGCAGACTCTGACTAAAGCCTGCTCTGGCTTACTCTACCCCTCTACCCTGTAGCCTGTCAACGGCTCTTAAATCGGTCTTCGTCACAAAACTATGCGGCACCCATTGCCAACAGATGCCAAGCCTTTGCTTGCTACCTCTCTAACCTTAAGAGAACACTTCTCCTGTGCTCCCTGCAAGAAGTGTTGGGGGGCGGGGGGGGAGGGCCTTCAAAAACAACAGATCACAAGGTGACCACCATTGAAGAAAAATAATTTTTCTTAGAGGCAATGACCCTGGCATCCCAAGCATATATGTACATATCCAAATTCACGCTCTTGTATGTGTTAAACAGGCACTCTTCATCCGTCACTCCTACCTCAATGAAGCTGTTCTTTAAAAAACAAAAACAACAAAAAAACAAAAACAAAAAAAACAAAACAAAACAAAACAAAATCGTGGTTGATTCCACTCATAGTACCCGGGAGAGGGACTCAGCTCCACGAGACGGTATGGAGAATCATTAGAGTCCATCACAAGGTAATAGAAAGAAGATCCTGGTCAGGCAAGATCGAGGAGCCATGGCTCTGTTTTAAATGGAAAGGTCTGAAGGAGGCTTGGGACTGGCTGCTCTGAACAACCCCAGTGGAGGGGGCTCTTGTGGCCTCTTCCTGCCTTAACTTGCCAGATAGCTAGCTAGTGGTCTACAGCATAAGCCCACTGTGGGGAAGGATGGTTGTGTGGTTGTCCCAGTGGAGACGAGGCAACCTCAGTCAAGGACACACAACCTTAGGTCAAGACAGTATCTTAAAGCTATATCCCATGCCCCAGCTTGGATGTTGCTTCCATTTGCTTCCTAAGCCTACCAGGTGCCCTGGATGGCCTTGAACTCACTATGTCGATTGGGATGGCCTCTCATTCTACCTCCTGAGTGCTGGGAATAAAGCCATGTACACCACACTTTGTATGCCTTTTGCTTTTTTTCAGGAAGAAGTACTTCCTAAGAAGGAAAAAAAAAAGCAGTTATCAGGACTCCTCCCAAACACGTTAAAGCAATTCCCATTATATGATTCAATTAATTTGGTGAAGTGTATCATATTACCTAATTTTACTTAATGTTGCTTTCCGTTGTGATACCGCCCTGCATCACTGTGAAGGCCTCCGTAAAATAGTTGAATTTATTTCTCTTTATTGATGGCTTAAATTTGGTTATTGAGCCTCGAAATCAAAATGTTCTACTGACAAGCCCTGTTCCTATCGCTGAAGTCGGACAGCCCTATTTTGCTTTAGAATATGCTGCCACGCCCTCCAAAGTCCTAATGGTGGCATGCATACAACCCACATCAAGATAAAAAAATATTTCTATGACATTCGACTCCCAGAAATAGAATAAGAATACCTGTTTTAATTTCTTTTTTTCTTTCTTTCTTTCTTTTTTTTTTTTTTTTTTTTTTGCATTATCCTTGTTTTAGAGCCAATGTTTATTTAACAAATAGCAAAGGGGGTTGAGTTTCCTTGAACCTCGGATTTGCTGCAACTTTTACTCATTAACCTGGAAATCTTGATTTATGTTACTAGGAAGGAAAACAGTCATAAGTGATATGAATTGCACCACCCATGACTTTCAAAAGCCATTATGCCAACGTCGTATTAAATCAGTATTAATGGGGCCTTATGCAAAGGCAAAGCTGAGTTAGAAACAAAGTTCTTTTCTGAAACATGAATCCCTCCCCCATTCCAGCTAGACAGAGATTCGGTACTTTAACAAGAGGTTACTGGGCACTGATAGACTGTGTTTGACCTTAGGGAGCAAAAGAGTAAACGGCAAGGGCAGGGAGTGTTCTGCTTGTGGCATGGTCACCGTACAAGGAGATAGCCAATCCTCAAACAATTTTCCTACGGCTGGGAAGAGTCTGCGGCAGAAGTGTGAGGTGGTACGGGAGGACACAGATGGGAATCACAATAGAATCTAAGGTCACAGAAGTGCGTCTGGACGAGATGTCATCTGTTACGATCAAAGAATTAAGCAGATAAACCATTTTTTTTTTAAATTCCATTTCAGTGTAATTAACCAAACATTTAAATAAACAATCAGACCGTTGCCCTTTCCCAGGAACAACTTTCCGCCTGCGTCTTTGAACGTCTTTAAGTGGCACTTCAATATTAATATTCTTTGAAGCTTTTAGATTGAGCAAAGAATACTTGGGAAGAGTCAAATCAGCAGTGCTCCAGGCCCATTACCACCTCCACTAACCTCCACCAGGCTGAGGAGACGGCGCGGCCTTTGAGGTTCTACAGGATGGCACCCGATGAATATCTCCACAGACAGATCCTCACGTTTAGCTTCTGGATCTTCCTAATCTGCCTTGTTTCTTTCAAATCCGGGGCGTTCTGTGACATACACACAAGTTCTTCTTCTTAGTTACTTTTCTATTGCTGTGACAAAACACTGTGAGCAAGGTAATGTGTAAGAGAAAGGATTTAATCCGAGGGCTCAAGGTTGCCAAGGGTTAGAGTCCATGACCATCGCAGTGGGGACCATGGGAGCAGGCAGATCAGAATAGCACTGGGAAAGTAGCTGAGAACATACACGCTATTCATGGGCAAGGGGGTCAGCTTTTGAAACCTCACAGCCCACTTCCAGGGACACACCTGTAGTGAGAATTTTGGTTTCTCTACAAAAAAAAAAAAAGAAGAAGAAAAGAAAAAGAAAGAAAGAAAAACTACAGAAATATAAGAATGTTTTCATTTTAATCTCAGGTGTGGGATATGGGGCTGCTTCAGACTGCCCTCAGCAGCTGACTATGATTTGCCTCATGCTCTAGCAGGCGTGAGATTTTGCCATCTGCAGAGAGTTTCTGCAAGTGTGTGATGTTTGGAATTCTGGGGACTTTTCAAAGGGAGATACAAATGCTAGGGTCCCAAGAAGGGAGGGGCTGTTGGCTGTTGGCGGTTGGTTGTTAGCTTTGGTTTGTTAAGTAGTCCTATACAAAGAAGAAACAACAAAAGATGAAATTCGGCACCTTGATGACAAAGATCAAATCTACACCAAGGAACTTGATGCCCTTAATAATCAGGAAGTCGTCTAAAGATGACGCCACTCCCTCTCCCTTCTATCCTTTTTCTCTCCCAGCTAGTCTTAGGGGGTTGACAGGGTGGAAGAGGAGAGATGGAGGAAAACTGTTCCCTTCATGGTGGTCCAGGAAGCAAGAGAGTGCTCACTCTTCTAACAGAGTCTTTCCTGTGAGGCTCATTAAGCTGTGAATCTGTGGGCAGATGAACTCATTCCTGAGGTCAGAGCCATCCCAAACCTGCCTCTGGACAATGCTGCATCCGGAACCAACGCTTAAGACCCAAACCACATACCTAGAAAGTCATAATACACCTTTAAAATGTATTTATATCCAAATAGGTGTCATACAGCATGCAGCATTTATAGGGATATATGTGGGTCTTTGTGCAATATAGGTATCATACAGCATGGAGCATATATGGGATATATGTGGGTCTGTGTACAATATAGATATTTCCTAACAGGAAAACTCATATTCCTTCTGTACACACATAAATGTTCTTGACATTCATTTCTTATTAACTCCCTTCTGATGACAACTTACTCTTTGGTCTTATTTAATCTGCAGTTCCGCTCCCTTTTATATTTAACATTTCTGAGCCTTGACTTACTTAGCAATTACTAACACAGGGGAGATAACTAGCATGTGTGATACCTGGGAACTTCTATTGATTTACTTATTTCAACTGGCCTCTCTGCTGCAGAGCAATTTGAATTGAATCTCCTCAAACAGCAAGCTCTGCTTGAGTGATAGTTCCTTTCCTCTCTCCATTTCAATGGCTTCTCATTAGTGAGCTGGCTCAGCAGGAAAAGGTGACTGCCATCAAGCCTGAGGACCCAAGTTCAATCCCTAAGACCCAAAAGGTAGAAGGAAATAACCAACTCTGGCAAGTTCCTCTGACCTCCACCCACGCACCATGGTCCATACACACAGAATTATTTTAAAAGAATAAAGAAAGGAAGAATGACAGACAAGTCGAAACCAATGGGGATTTAGGAAGAGAGTTCACGGAGATAAATCAGCAGCAAGCATTAGCTTTTCCATTTAACAGGCTTCGATATTGAAAGAACAGCCCCCCTCATTCGTTCATCCGTGCCTACACAGACATCCGGAAGGAGAGACAGGAAGCTACCCTCTCAAAGTAGGAGCATCATCAAGTGCCTCAGAATGCTTACTGAGAAGATGGCGCAGGCAAGAGAGTGCTTTCGTGAGGGAGCAGCTGTCCATCCAGATCTCAGCAGCCCCAAGCCAAATGAACGGTTATTATAATTATATTTGATGTTTTTATAGACTTTGTATACTGCAAATAACTAACCAAGCCATCACTGCTCAAGCCTTATGCCTGACTTGGGAGACTTTAATGGGCTGGGGTGGGGACTTTCAGGAAAGTGAAGAGAATGCCATAGAAATAACATGGGATGTGGGAGCCCTTGATTAACCCAGGTTTGGTTAGCTTCACCCCTCTATACTCAACCTCTTCATGTATAAAATGGGCTGATGCAAGCAACCTCCTATTCTGTCCTAGAGTCTATATTTCTCAATACAGACGTTTTATGACTCCACTGTCTGCCGGTTCATGGCTCATAGGATCTTGGGTTTATATTTCTCCATCCTTGAAAAATTTTGTCTCTTTCAATAAATTTCAATAAATTTTCTTCTTTACTGTCGTTCACTATAGTGACAATATAGAAACAGTTGGAACAATTTTTTTTTCAAATAGCAATCTCAATCACATTTCATTTGAAGTACCAGTCAGTAACGACTAAGGAATGCTGGGTCACGGGATCACATCTCCTGTTAGCTGTGCCAAAGATTTTTCAACCCAGGGGGAAATGCATCATCTTTACAAAATTATGTATGACTTTCCTCTAATCGGGAAAGAGGGCAAGGTTTGCCTGAGGTACATAGTCACCCCTCTCATCAAGTTAATCCTGGATTAGTGGGATGGATCCATGGTAGCTGCATTTGTGTAAGCCTAGTGAACTCAGATCCATCCCTAACCCCAAGATCCATGTAAAGGGGGAGGGGAGGATCAACTCTATAAAGTTGTCCTCTGACCTCCATATGTGTACTGTGGCATGCACATCTACACACACACACACACACACGCACACACACAAGCAATAAGAATAATTTAAAATTTTGAAGTTAAATCTGAAGACAATGAAATGCCATTTATAACCAACTACATTAGAGAATATTCTTTTAGTATCGCTAGTGTTTAGGTGACCTTTTAAATGATCCCAAACATGAACAAAAAATGACACACATGCTGTGTGTGTGTGTGTGTGTGTGTGTGTGTGTNTGTGTATATATATATATATATATATATATATATATATATATATATGACGTGTATATTTTGGTAAATAAAACCTATTTTCTCGTGCCAATTAAATAGAGATATCAACTCTAATTATTTTGAAACATTTACTTGTTGCATTATTTATGAGAAATCTGGGCCAATTCCCATGAATTTCTCCTAATGCCCAAAGTTATAAAATGATTCCATTTATAATTCAAAGCCCGGAGTCACTGCGAGTGAAACGGTTTTACTGTTAAATATTGCAAATCATTAGTGCTATCGGTGTGTTTGCCTTTAGAGAAGAGACTCGAAACCTAACACAGACTGATCTCCATTTATGCCAGCGTAAAAGTGAGAAAAACCTGCCAAGCTAGCAGAACACGCCTTACCTCTCAGCAGCTGCCCCTGGCCAGGGTCCTTTAAATAGCAGGGAAGGTGAAAGGCAAGCAAGATACCCTTAGCTTGGCGTTCATGGCTCTGGCAATGTGTGTGTGTGGGGGGGTAATGGCTGTGGGGTGGGGTGTATGTCGGGCTGGGGGAGCATGATTTGGGGGAATTCCAAGCAAGCACAGGGGTTCCTATATAGGACTGACAGGAAAAGGAGGTTTAAAATCTCTCCGTTGCTACGGATAAATCTGAAGATGCTCAGAGTTCTGTAAATATCTTTTCAGTCTTTTGCAGGTTGGGAAAGATTTTTATTTCCTTTTGTCATTACCTGTCAGAAGCGAGGGACACATCTGATATTTGGCCTTGTTCCTGGAATGAATGTAAAAGTTATCCTGAAAATGAATTAGAGAAAGCCTGGCAGGGCAGACTCTTTGTCTGAACTTCACTTCTTAAATTTATCAGGGTTCTTTTTTTTTTTTTCCCCCTCTTTAACGTAATCAAAGCTCAGTTAGCTGACTGGAGGGATTTTAAAACTCTTCTTTTAAGAAATAATTAAAGCTGCCGCTACCAGAAGTTGTGTGTCTTTGTAAATGTCAACTCAATTTTAAAGATCCCATGCTCCTCCTCGATAGCTATAACAATGCATCCAGGAAAAGATAAAATACTTAAATAGAATCGCTCACTTCTGCAAATACGGGCCCAAGTAAAACCCCCAGTGAACCATACACCTGCCATCAACTCTTAGACCAACCATCACTGACATGCCTTAAAAAGAACAGAAACCAAGAAACTAATGTGTAAAGACCTTGTTGGCAGGAGGAGGCCATAGACAATTTAAATAGCCCAAGTTCAACTGTATAAGATATAACTTGACAACCATGAATAGAATTGTTTCTTGTCAATGAATATGCTTAAACTTTCACACAATGATCTTAAAAAAAAAAAAAAAAAAAAGATAGATACTAAAATGTAGGTTATTTTCTCAGTCACAAAATTAGGCTACACAGACAATGAAGGGCCACAGAACTCTTTCTGTGCTGCCAGGCAAAGAGGGGAAAACGAAGCAGGAGAGAATTCGTGCATCAATTAGTCATTGAGCATTTGCTCTATGTCAGATAGTGCACATCGGAAATATAAATAAAATGCAGTTTGTGCCCTTAATGTACAGCCGTATCAGGGGCAGGCAGCTAACCAGGTCACGTTAAAATAAAAATATACTATAAGAAAAGCACAGGGGGCTGGTGAGATGGCTCAGTGGGTAAGAACACCCGACTGTTCTTCCGAAGGTCCAGAGTTCAAATCCCAGCAACCACATGGTGGCTCATAACCATCTGTAACAAGATCTGACGCCCTCTTCTGGAGTGTCTGAAGACAGCTACAGTGTACTTACATATAATAAATAAATAAATCTTAAAAAAAAGCACAGAGAACATGCCAGACTCTGGTGGGGTCAGGGGTGGGCAGGGAAGATCCCTGGAGAGAAAAAGAGGTGCAGGACTAAAAATTCAACGTCAGAGTGGAGCCACTGTCTTTGATGACTAGCGACAAAGCAATGTAGACAAGAATGGAGGGGCTGGAACTTGACATGCGATGGCTCACAGAGAGTCTCCAGGAACCCAACAAGGTTCCTGCCAGCACCAGGAACCCAACAAGGTTCCTGCCAGCACCAGGAACCCAACAAGGTTCCTGCCAGCACCAGGAACCACTGGAGTATTTACGGAAGAGTTTACTAATGACTCCAGAGGTTATTAAGTGCCTTCAGTTAATGAGAAGTAGCATGGATATGTGGACACACACACACATACACACACATATATACATATATACATACATACATATATACATATACATATATGTGTGTGTATATATACATACATATATATATTTCATAGAGATAACATGTATGTACTACAACTCGCTGACCCCATAGGACAGCCTAAATGTTACTTCATGCCTAATATTATTATTTCATGGTTGAGGAATGGAGATGAAGGGAAGCTAAGTGACTTAAAATATAAAGGTAGTTAGTGACAGGTCTGGAATCAGAAGCCCTCCTTATACATAAACCCTGGTGTGTCTAACTGCCTCAACAACTGCAAAACCAAACAGTGGAATTATATGTGCACTGTGTTATATACAGGCCAGGTTTCATGACCAAGACATGGTTTACAGGTTAGCCACACTGCTGAAACAGGAGAGATGTCTGTGATGGGAATGCGGCGTGCTTAGCTACGCTACCCACTAAGCAGGAACTGTGGAGAGACTCCAGAACACTTCAGCGCCCATGGTTCTCTGTTAACCCACATTTCGTACTCGTAAATTACAGTATCCATTGTGCCAACATCGCGCCAGCCTCGCTATCTGAAATGAAGTTTTCAGGCTATGTCAGGCCACTCCTCCTGTGTGTGTATGCAGGAAGGGAGGGGGCGGCGATGGAGGATCCAGGGGAGGAACTGCACTGATATCAGTGCATTGCTCAAAACCGGTCATGAGTCCCAGGAATGAATGTACAGCTTCCTCTGACACTGCTACTCTCAGCAGGCTGCTAACTAACTTTAACGACAACTCTAGGTCCTGAAAATAAAACTGGTCTCTAAGAAAGCTGGTTCAAAATGAACCTTAAGACTGTTGGCTGCATCTGCAGGGCCTGTATGGGTCTGCAGCAGGTCTTCTGTGTATCTATTACAGCTTTTAGCTCAGTCCCTTATGGGACTTGTGTCTGTGAGGACAAGCAAAACATTGTCTCTTCTGGCTGCTCTTGGGACTGTTTCCCCATGTTGGGTGGCTGTGTCTCCTGCCTTCAGTCCTCTTTGCTCCACCTGACTATGTTTTACTGCATCCTGTCCGGTTGTCTCCTAGAAACCTGTTCTTTTCTAAGGAGAGGCAGAAAGGGAGTCGATCCAGAGGGGAGGGGAGAGCAGGAGGAACAAGGAAGAGTGGGGGTGGGGGACTATGGTATACTTTTTGAGAAAAGAATCTATTCTCAATAAAAGCAAAAAGGAAAAGTGTTGTATCCAGTATGAAGCAGGAAAAAAAACACCTCCCTGTGACACTGCTGGGGGTGGGGCAGGGGAGGGGGTGGGACATGGGG
>NC_034598.1:57090735-57103413 GCF_900095145.1 Mus pahari
AGAGAAGTGGGGTTGGGGATGGGGGAGGGGGTGGAACATGGGGTGGGGGTTGGGGAGAGGGTTGGATGTAGCGGGAGGGGCACATACACTGTATTTCCACTTCCTAGGTAAGAAAAGCAAGGATCATGAAGAAAGTAACTCAGGCATTCCATGGAGTTTGTGAACCCCAGACGTGAATCCAAGCCAGCTGCTCTGTGGTCTCCTTTGCTTCAGAAATGGAAAACATAATTCATCCAGTCTATACATCCACAGGTCAACGCATTTACAAGGAAGTAGAGAAAGCTGTCCTTTCCACAGACTTCTAGAAAGAGGCTGTAGTGGAGATAACCCCATCGTTCTAAGAGGGGAAAAAAGAAAAGACCATTCTCCCGTCGTTCCCCAGTGTTTATAACCAACTACAGATACACTAAGCACAGTACGCTGGAGGCATGAACGGAATGGCCCAGACCCTGCTAATGCCGCATTCCTCAGTGGGTTCTGGCGGAAACTACTCTCATAAGATCTCCCTTGTTCAACGAGTGTGTTAATCACTAAATGTTTTGTTCTAAGCTTGTAGGCTCTTAATACCCTCTAGCACATAAAAGATCTCGAGCCCTGTAATGTAAAATAAGTTAATTAAACTCACTTCATTTTGTTTTTTTGTTTTTTGTTTTTTGTTTTTGTTTTTGTTTTGTTTTTAAACGGATTGTACAAAAGTAGATGAGGCCTTGATAAACTGATAAGGAAATTTCCGTCTTTTAAAACTTCAATTGCAATAGAATCGCAAGAGTCAAACTATACTATGGATTTAGTTTGTGGATTTATCGTGTGAATTTCACTTAATGTTATAAATGAAAATCATTTCTGGGTTAAAAAATCGAAAATGACCACTTACTACGAGCCAGGTGTTTTGCCTGGCAGCCAGAACTTGAAAGGAATGTTTAAATTGTGATAAAATTGTCCTAAGTTGCCTAGTGTTCAGAAGCACGGTGGGGTCGCAGCCAGCCTGGGACAGAAACTGTGTCAGAACTGATGTGGCCACCTGACAGAGACCCAGAAATGAAGAGCAGAGTCCTGTGTGCCTTGTACTGTAGGTCCAGGAGCTAGACAACAGACGAAGACTTGGAAGTGAACGAAACGTGGCTTAAAAAAGCCCATTCGGCTGTGAGCCTGGTGGTGGAACCTACCATCGTATAAATTCTACACGGAGAAAGCACGTAAGAGCCCAGCAGAGAGAGCAGAAGAGCAGCCGAGAGCTGGACTGAAGGGCAGAGACTTGAGTGGGTCCTGAAGGATGAGTCTAGGAGTATCAGTGGCTCCCTACAGCGAGAGGGGATATCCGGATATCCAGGAGGAACTTGCAACTAGGAGACTGCGCATCGCACTCAGTGGTGGGGCTCTCAGTCTGCATCAGTCACTGGGGCATTGGGTCCCTGTGGAAACGCTCTCTGCCTCTCTGTCCTCATCATGTGTGATGCGCTTTGGGGTGAGGGAAGATCATATCATTTTCCCCCCAGTTTTAGCAGCATGTAATAATTCAGCGTGTTAGAGGGAAGGAAGTTCTGTGTAGCGCAATGATGTGGCTCATGGGAGATTATGGAAGACGGAGGAGCAGTCACTCTAATTTTCGAAACGATTCCTGCGTTCTTATCCAAACAAAGCCTGGCGTGTTTTACAACATCCGGTACTCTTATTGTTGCTTTATGGTTATTTACTTTCATCTGAGATGTGCATGTCTAAAGCATTCAAATACAAATAAATCTACTTTATGAAGTACTTCATAACTACTCTTGAAAATGCCAGTCACTCAGACTAATGTGGGTTTTCTTGGCTTTTTGACTGTGGGGAGAGTATTTCAGGGAAACCTAGGAAGACTATAGTCACTAAAGCACACAACACACACCTGCAAGGGAATACTGGTTACCTGGGTTTACTGTCCTTCTGGCAAACATTTCATTCTCCTATGGAGAAAGGTAAGATTAAAAATGTTCGCAAGTCCATTCCTGAAAGTACTTCAAGACTAAACACAAGCCTCAAAAGCTATACTTTCACATCTCTCTTTCTTTTCTTTTTCAAGATTTATTTATTTTATGTAATTATACCTTAGCTGTCTTCATACACACCAGAAGAGGGCATCCGATCCCCCATTACAGATGGTTGGGAGCCACCATGTGGTTGCTGGGAATTGAACTCAGGACCTCTGGAAGAGCAGTCAGTGCTCTTAACCGTTGAGCCATCTCTCCAGCCCCTGTTTCTTTTTATATAAAGAAAAATCCTGGACTCCAAGAAGCCAGAGGTCTAAGAATAAAGGTGTGTTTGTGTGTGCAGGATTGTGTGTGCGGGGTTGTGTTTGCGGGATGTTCTTACTGGAGTGGTTTGTCTCCTTTGTTGTTGACTATTTGGAAATCATGTTAGGTAAGTTATATTTTTTACAAGGAGATCTTTTTATAAAATGAGATGACCTAGTATTGATGGGTACTGGTATAGACACCATGCATGTGCCCTTGTGTGCATGGGTGTAGGGCCATCCAGTAGAACATGGGTATCCTAAAATGGGCCTACTTCCCTGCCAACCAGGGGTCTTCAACAGCCAATACTCAGGGCCAGCAGTGTGTGGGGCTTCTCAGGCCCCTCTTCCATCTATGCTGGAATTTTGACTAGAAGGAAAACCAAATTTAAAAAAAAAAAAATCTAGAACACTAAAAGCATCAAACTGCCTAGAGGTATAACCAGACAGAGCCTCACAGACTAGAATAAGTACTTCTGGCACTTTTCTGAAGAATACCATCACAAGCCATGACAGACACACGGGTTGTTCAGTTACTGTAGAACTCGGTACCACACAGCACGTGCTCATCGCTGCCGACTGTGCACGTCTCTGTTTCTGAGCTGCGTACTCAGACTTCCAGATGCGAATGTGAATGATGAGCAGCAATAGGGGGGAAAAGCTCTGATCGAAAACACTTTCCTTGTAGGAAGCAAGGGCTACCGCAGCAGTCCTCAGGACAGACCTGGAAAGGCCCAAGCTCCTTGCAGGCTGCATCTGAGGGAGCTCAGCCTTTGAAGGGCGACAAGGTGTGGGGAAGCATTGCGTCATCCTTTGTGGCAGTGACCCAAGCCATCCATAGGCACAAGGCTTCACAAGCTCTCAGATCCTGCCTGAGACAAAGGAAGAAAGGTCGCTTGACAGCCACTGAGTTTCAAGCGCAGTTTATAGCGCAGGTTCTGATGAGTGACACCCAGGCTGGGGCTGGGGATGCTGGAGTTCTGCAAAGCATCTGGCACATGCATGCTGCTAGGCCCACACCCTGTGTTGTTACAGTATTACATAAAGTATTATCGGTGCATGGGCAGTTTGTGCTGGTTTGAGGGGGGTATTTTATTCAGTGCCCATCCATGCCCTCTCCTCAACACAAAGACACAGGGCACGGGTGATAAAACTCACGTGGAGATGCTTTGCTAACATGTTTGTGTGTTAGTGGGACGGGTTATTAAGTGAGCTTCACCACTAATAGTCACAAAAATTAAAAGCTCCTTGAGGAACCATCATCAGCGTGATACATGTCTAGGATGGTAATGATACATAATGGCATCCTGGCATATGATACAGACGTGTAACCACCAGGAGTAAATGCTTCGTATCTCAGAAGCAAGCATCGGTTAGCTCCCCCACGGTAATATCAGCAGAATGGCCATTCGTAAACGTTCACGACAGAATAAGCAAATTAGAACAAATCAGTGGGACACACATACCACAGTGTCATAATGGGACCCAATCATTTGTACGCTAACTTAGAAAAGATTAATTTTAAAAATGTGCATGCTAGAAATGGACCCAGCCATGGTTCCAACAGGAGTCCTATCCAGTGACCTGCAGCGCCATCTGCTGGCATGCAGCGGAAAACCACAGGCTGCCCACGGGGAAACATACTACGAAAATTTCTGCAGCTTTTTGGATTTTGACAAACGAAGGCGAGAGACTTGTATAATGGGGTTGTTTGGAAAAGGGAGAGTTTTACAGCCTGCATTCCCCTTTGCCTAAGAAAGTAAAATCGTTTTACAGAGATAAGCACTTTGGCACAGGACTCGAAGCCGAGGTCCCACAAGACAGTAAAAAACAAAGAGCTGTTTCCGTCTCAAAAAACATAAAAAATACTCTGGGGAACCACATCAGTTTTCACGTGTCTTCATTAATAAAATAGCCGTGTACACTATTGTACAGCAAACCTAGACAGAATACTGTATAAACCAAACAGAACGTGTAAGTATCTCGCTACGTTCACATGTGAACAGAAATTACTTTTGAACCACAAAACTGGTCAAACTTCTTTGTTTCAAGTAGCAGGAAATATAAATGGGAGAGATGTAGGGTGCCTGTAATTCCTCTTCAAGGGGGAGTCTCTCAAGGAGAATGCAACTTGGGGTAGGTAGCCTGGAAACGGCGTAATTTTGAAATGAATTATCAGTTTCCTGAACCAGCGCTCTGTCTAGTTCCAAGGGTGAATCATGTTTGTCCTAGATGACCTTCAATTCTAAAAGTTAACCAAATGTGTGACTTAGCAGTGGCTGGGACCGTGAGGTATCTGATCCGAAATGTGAAGGAAAAGAGAAGTCACCAAATTCTATCGAGCAATTTTCTATGGAAGATCTCACAGGGCCTCACTAGCATTTCCCACAATGACCCCAGTGTGGCTGTAGTGAGGATTCCTGAGATCCGGGAGTGGGAAGTAGGAATAAAACACAGATCAATAATGAATCTTATAGGTGCTTTACAGGGGCATTAAGTGAATTGGCATAGGTTGCAACATCTTAATGGCAAGGAGAGAAAAAAAAAAAAAAAAAAGAACCTTGGATTGCCAGAGTCCAACTGAAAACACCTTAGGTACTTGCCGGTGGGGGATTCCAGCTTGGGGGCCAATTTCATAATTAATTTAAATGCCTTTCTGGGGCACATTAATTATGTAGGCTATCTGTAGAGTGGCTTGTTCTGAAAGGAGCAAATGGTTTCTATGCTTTTACAAGCGGGGCTGCAACAAAGTGGCAGGAAAGCCACTCAGAAGGAAAGGGCAGCTGAGGGAGGGGGTAAGGGTGGCAGGGGGGGGAGGGGAAAGGGTGGGGGCAGGGGAGGGGAGGGACGGGGTGGACACCTGGGCTTGTGAGACCTCTCCACAGTCTGGGAAAATTCACCTTTCTCTCCAACTGTCAAGTCCCCCCACCCTCTAGGACTTACCCTCCCCAAGAGGGAGGGTTCCTTTTTCAAAAAATCCCATGAGCTTAGGGAGCCTGAAGGTTTAGCTGTAGCAAAAGAGAGAGATACTATATTTCTAGGAGTTGATAGGACAGGGTGGTCTCTCATCCCTAAGAAGTCCCAGGGTGCTGCAGTTTCACAAGGGCTGAAGCAGAATTTTTGTGAGCAAATTTTCAGAATGCATTAATGCTGAAAATTAAAACAGGGGAGGTAGCGGGAAGCCTGGAATGTCATGTGGAAAGCAGTGGGAAGTCTGACTAGGAAAAGGCACTGGATGGAAAGATGGCATCTGACTAGGTCCAAGAAAAAGGGAATGCTTGCTTTTTATTATATTTGATAAAATCCAAAGCTTAGATATGACCCTACCCTCTTGAGCCAACTCACGTGACAGCTCGCTTCATTTCCCTTACCCTCTTTTCTCTCAAAACTCAGTTAGTGTTCCTTGAATTCCTTCTCACTTTTAAGGCTCCCGTGCCTGTCACTCACTCACACATGCATTCACTAAACAAATATTTATGAAGATTGATTACAAATCATGTACCATTCTAGATGCTAAGAATATAGCAGATCAGAAGATAATCACATCCCTGTCCTGGTAAGTTGATTGCTAGAAAGGCGAGACGACCAATCAGTAAATATCACAAATTAATAATTTATGAGAAGTGGGGGGAGGAAGGGAGGGAGAGGCAGAAGGGGTTGAGGCAGGTGTATTTAAGTCTTCAGGGCAACCACAGCTGACAAGATGATACCTGACAGCTCTGGGAGAGAAAAGCAGGGACCCTGAGGGCCACATTCCAGGCAGGGAAGCAGATGGTAAACCAAGTGCACTGGGGGAGGAGACTAAGGGCATCCTTGCTTGAGGGGCAGCTAAGAGACCAGGTGGTGGAAGTCTGAGGAGGAACAGTGTGGGTGTCAAAAAGCAGTGCTCTCTCAGGAAAGACAGGGCCTACTTCTTTAGGCCCCTCTCCTCTGACACTGGGTAAAATCTGACCTGTTTATCAGGGCCACCCCCACAGTTGGCAGAGACAGTTAACACAGTCCTGTCTTACCAGCCTGCTTGCCTCATATCCCCAACCCAACCATGGCATGGACATATGCTATGCTATATTTTTAGTGCACAAACCATCTCTGCATATATCCTAGGTATCAGATAACAGTTTTCCACATCTCCACACTGACTATGTCAGCTGATCATAAATGTTCTTGACACCATCCGCAATGATCAGTTATCAGTAAACGAGTTTGCTTCGCAGAATAATTTCTCAAGGCCTATTTGCAGTATTTTGGAGAAGGATGGCCTTTATCAAGTTCCTTGTTAGTTGTATCACATCCATAAAAGTATTTCTGTTGGGTAGTTTTGAACTTTTTATCAGTAAAATATTCCTTCAAATGCATGGTCTTGGATAGAGCTGTTACCATCTTAGAGCAGTAGAGATCTCTTACCCAACACGAAATTGGCCGTGATGCCATTTGACCTAGACTGTCAAAGAATTTAAATGCTCCCTTAAAAAGTTAGTGACCAAGAAACTGTATTGTGCATAGCTATCCCAGAACTACAGTTAATTTTCCAGTTAAATGTAATGATCTGTTATGTTCAATGAGAAAGAGAATAATTAAACATCTGGATCAGGAAACTACAAGTTATAGACCCAACAGCAAGTTACAAATTGGGCTTTCAGTGTTTTAGCTCAAAGAAGCATGTCGGAAGTCTGGGGCTCTGAGTCCACTCTGAAAAGTTTCTGTCATTTCCTAACTCAGTTTTTACCAACAGACAGTGTTAGACTACATTCTGGAATACATGTTTAAAGTTTCACAGAGTTGAGGTTTATGTAAATGAAATTTCTGATAAAAGATAGTTTTTAAAAATTAAAATGCTTCTTTTTTCTCAAAAATCTAGCTGTCTCCCTCATAAGGAAAAACAAAATATCATTGGAGTAGGAGGATAATGAGACAGACTTTGTAGAACAGCTGAGCTTGCCCCAACTTATTTCATAGATAGAACTAAGTGTTTTCTGTCTGCAAAAGGGTATCCATAATCCTACACACATAATTTTAACAGGTCAGTAACACCCTCTGCTCATGACTCCCTCCTACACATCCATCCACCCATCCACCCATCCACACACCCAACCATCCCATCCACTCACCCACCCATTTACCCATCCATCAATCCATTCATTCATCCACCCACTCACCTATTCACCAACTGATCTATCCATCATCCATCCATCTATTCATCCATCTATCCACCTATTCACACATCCCATCTACCTGCCCAACCATCTACCCATCCATTGATCCATCCACCCACCTATTCATCGAACAACCTATCCATCCATCCACCATCCCCACTCACTCACTCACTCACCCATCTACCCAAGCATCCATCCATCCATCCATCCATCCATGCACCAATGGCTCCCCCTTCTCCTTCTTGTAATCTGAAAGTGGGACAATCATCTTTTTCTCTAAAAGAGCAAGTATTTAGAGGTGATTTATTTTACTTTTGTTGATGTATATTGTGTGAGTCTGGGATGGGTAGAACACATGAATATAGAGGCCCTACAGAGGCCAGAAGGGCTGGATGCCTTGGAGCTGGCATACAGGCATTTGCAAACTGCCCAAACGTAGGTAACTGGGAGCTACACTCGAGTCCTCTGCAAGAGCAGGTCCCTCTTGACAGCTGCATGTGTGTCTTTTAACTGCCGAACCAACTGCCCAGGTCCCACAGAAAGCCTTAAAGCAGAGTAATCCACGCTTCCTGCTCATCCTTCTGTGTTCCTGGATGCTCATCATCTGCCAGCAAATTTCCTATTTCCTATTTCCTCCATCTCAGCTTTCCTGTGTCTCTAAATTAAATCCTTTAAAAAAAAAACAAAAAAACAAAAACAAAAAAAAACAAACGAATTCTCCTTTTTGACGTGGAAGGATGCTTAAATAAATTGCATGGCTTGTTCTGAGAGGTCTGTGCAGTGCAACAGGAGAACAAGGAACTGAGCGTTCCCTTTGCCAAGGCTCAATGAACCACTCCCGGGCCTGGGTTTTCAGGGGTCTGTCCAACTTGGTTGCTTTTTCTGCCAGGATTTGGACAAGAGTGAAATACATAGAACAGTCTGTGGATGTTTATTTTTAAATCTATAAGAAATAAGAGAAACATTTATCCAAAATTATTTTTAAATAAAATGGTGATCATTTCATACTGAGAAAAAAAGTAAATAAATAAGTGGTTAAAATTTGTCCTCCCTCGACCCAAACTGGCGACTCTTGGCTGCAATCATTCCAAACCAGGGAAGCTTGAAATCTGGACTTAGCATCACTCACAAAATTTGACCCTTAAGATGCTGTCTCTAGTCAAGGGAGGACCATGCAAAGGGAAGAGAAGGGACACATGGAAGACTTCACATGAATTCCTAATGTCTGTTTCTTAAGCCAACTGCTGCAAACGCACTGCTAATTTATCGCTTACATTTTATGCAGATCTATATTACATACACACAGATGAAATTACTAAGCCAAGCACTTAGGAGATAGACGGAGCTGTTTTAAAAGAGCTGGTCCTTTTTTTGGGTTAGGGCGTTTTAGTTAAAATGAAATCCACCAGAAATCCACACACTTGTTTTAAAGAACTCAGTGCTTGATAATTTCCTAACTTCTTGTAGCACCGTAACTTAGTGACTACCAAGGCACTTAGCATATGACCTCGTGTGTAAAGGTTCCCAGGGAATGCCCATGAAGTTAAGTCAGGGGCGACCAGAAAACAACCTTCTGTAGGCACACATGCAGAAAAGAGCTCAGCACTAAAGAACACTGAACTTTGTGTTTCAAACATAAGGAAGGATCCACACATGGGGGAGAGAAGGTCATCTAACCCTAAGAAGTAGCAAAATCCAGACAACTGAAAGACTAAAATCAAGCTTTTTAGTTGACTCCCTATGGTAGCAGTTAGTAGGGAAATCTGAAATCTCAGGTCACATTTAAAACCGAGATATGGAGTTAAGAGCAAGAATAAGTAATGTATTGCATGTCACTGAAACCATGCACACACAAGGTACTTCATGATTTCAAGGAACTTCAGAATGAGAGACACAGGGGGGCTCTCAGGTACGACTTGTTACTTACAGAGCTCTCCACAGGCATTGCACCCGGAAGGTGACCCGCTTGTCTAACAGTGAACATAGGACCCCGAGGTCTGGCTTAATAATGTGAAGTTCAATACACAGCTGGAGGCGGGCTCTGCTCCGGGCACACCATCAAAACCCCGTGCCTTGCGGAAGTCTCTTCTAACAGCAGACAGCATGCAGAGCATTGCGTGCATCTCTTTCCATCTCTAACTAGATGGTGGTTGTTCAGCAAGGGGTATCTGCTTTCCATATTATATTCCCTGGCAGCCTGGCCTAATGACCTGTACTTAGGAGCTAGTCAATACTGCTTGAATTTCATCAACCTCTGACCATACAAGCAAGCAGCACCGTAGTCAATGGGGGGGGGGAATACTACTTAGGGGATACCCCGCCGTTCTTCACGAGGCTGGGATCAGCTTGTGGCCAAGGGAGTGTGTGAGAACACCTTTCAGAATGAATTACATGATGACTGGGAAAACACTTTCACAAGGGAAGAAAACTATCCCTCGCACCTGTGAGCACAGAGAAAAGATGCGGGCGTCATTTTTCTAAACCAAATGAGGGTAGCGCGACAAGGTCTGCCTTGCAGTTGACCTTAAGTTATATGTTTTGAAACATAGACCATATGGCTGATCATAAACTATTCCAGATTAGGGGTGGTCTGGAGGAAGGGCAGAGCAAAAGGGGAAAGGCGGGATCAAGAGCGACAGGAGGCCTTCACTGGAGACGCTTACACATTTGATAAAATACAGATGAACCAGGGGCTCTGAGTATTTATACTGATACAATGTGGGGTTATAAAGACGGTTCAGTGCAATGTTTGCTGGAACTATAGCTTTAAACTCTCAAGTTTCAGCAGACAGAGCTTGAAAACAAAGAGCAAAGCATGCCATTTTCCCGTTGCACCAAATTCGGATTCTGCAAATGTGTCTAGTGACAGACATGTGTCGCAAGAGAGCATCCAGAGACACTGGCAATGTATCGCTCTCCACCGGCCCACATGTGCCAGCTCCAGTTCCTTTGCGGGTAAAGATTGCACAGTGCACTGCAGAAAGGACAGCATCATTTGTGACTTCCCCCCACTAGATGCCAGCAGAACCCGCTTGATCGTCTCTCCAGACATGACCCAATGTCCCCCTCGGGGCGAGATCCTCTGATTTGGGGCCCAGAGCTTTCGAGGAATCTTCTCTCTCTGCTGCTGGAGAGCAGCAGCTGATAAGTCTAAAGCTGAACTAAACATTCCAGGAGAGAATTTGTACAAATATGCACATATTTGCCAAATTCCAAAATGAAGGGTGTAAAAGGGCATTTTTTGAAGAAACCATACAGGGATTGCTGGACACAGGCAAACCTGTTCATTTGGTTCCATATCAGGCTGTGAATCAAGGGTGGGGGAAAAAAAAAGTTGAAGAAATATTTGACAAAGTCATGTACAGACAGACATTCCTCCCTTAAATTTTTTTTTTTTTTTAAATCTCTTTGAGGGAAAAGATGCCCTTACTACAGGGTACTTAGCTGGATATACTATAAATGTTTAAAATGTGAGCTGACATGAGTTGTATTTAGTTCTATGTTTTTAAGTGGCTATTCTGAGTTTCACCCAATGCATCCAGTCTCCATGTGGAAAGTATAGCTCTCATGAGGTTGGCTTAAACGTAGCCATGGATACGAAAACTAAAGAGATGGAAATGAAGTTCCAATAGGCTATAGGCAACTTGTGCTCCTGGGTAAAAACGACTCTTGGATGCATGGCCGACAACACTGTGCTGGGCCACACGGGCACCGTCTTTGCAGGCCACACTTCAGCAGGAGCCAGCCCTTCCCCCAAAGCTGCAGAGTATCCCCCCAAAAGCCGCAGAGTATCCATGCTTGCAGACCTGTTGCCCCAGGGTCTGGTCCCACGAGGCTGAACTACTGTGCTTTGCTGAGCACCTTAACAGGGGTGCTTGAGAATA
The DNA here is from genome assembly GCF_900095145.1 of Mus pahari. Classification (NCBI taxonomy): domain Eukaryota; kingdom Metazoa; phylum Chordata; class Mammalia; order Rodentia; family Muridae; genus Mus; species Mus pahari. The sequence goes on from NC_034598.1 coordinate 57,102,039, forward strand.
TGGGATTTGCAGGCTGTGTGGCCTTGACTATAAAGATCGCCCTTCTGAGGCTCTTTTTATGTGGAAAATGGACCTATTAATGGCCACCGTCTCAGCACTGAGGTAAGACTAAACAAGACAAGTTGGAAAGCTGCTACTAGCCAGCTGTGGGTGGCGTTTGCTTCAGCATAGGACCTACAGCATGCCCTTCTGAAGGACAAGGCGCTGTGGTAGTTTTCTTACTCGCTTCTGTTTATTTTCCCAAACAGGCGGACCTAGTTGATGCTGTGACAATTTTCTCCATGGTTGTCTTTCCTTTTTCTTCCTGAACACACTAGAGCCATGCATGTCTGACACCCACAGATACAGAGCATAGAAGCAGATGCCAAGAAATGTAGGAGAGTCTCTATCAACAGTTAAGGAGACCCCGTGTGAGAACACCTTAGTCCGAATTCCTGCACTGCCCCTTGTGTGGACAGTTTGGGCTTCAGTTTTTTTCATTAGTAAGTAAGATAATCACATTATTCACCTTATACGATTGTTAAAAGTATTTTAACAATAAAAACTATAACAGATACTAGCACATAACAAACATTTAGTTAATGTTGGTGATATCGCCACCAAAGTTACTGCCACCATTTGGGTCAAGAACATATTATGCCAAGGGACTGGTTTTCTCTCAATGTGTCCCACCTCGTGCATACCTGTCCTGGTTTTAAGCCACCCAGCTCCTTTCAAGTTATTTTAATCCCATCTGGAAAGATAACAGCCTTCTAGAGCAGGGTCAATCAGAGCAGAATCCGGAAAACCCCGCCTTCTAGAACAAGATCAATCAAAGCAGAATCCAGAAAACCCCGCCTTCTAGAGCAAGGACAATCAGAGCAGAATTCGGAAAACCCCGCCTTCCAAACTCCTTTGCAATTGGAATCTGAGCGCCTGGAGTCTGTTTTCCCAGACAACCACAGGGGACTGACTCTCAGGTTTGGAAATGAACATCTGACAGGGCAAGCTGTAGGAAGAGTTCATCTTGCTGGCACCGGTGTCAGCAGAGGCTTCCAAGGGCCAGGAAGAGCTAGCAGAGAGGTTTCCACTCAAGGGCAGATCCTGTATCGGGGCAGATGAACGCTTGCTACTTCAAACCTAAACTCAAGGGTCCTAAAGACCCAGTTTCCAGGACCTTTTACAATGCAGAAATAGGCCCAGAATCCTTTCTCAATGAACTAGTTTTCTGCTTAACCAGCCAGTATTGGTTTATGTTTCTTCCGCTTGAGTTTAAACTTAGACATTCCAGGAAGTCATAGCATTGAATCTTCTAATATAAGAAATCCAGACACCAACCAGTTGCATATGTATGTGGTGTCTGTGTGGAGAGGGGGAGGGGAAGGGAGAGGTGAAG
>NC_034598.1:57103563-57115529 GCF_900095145.1 Mus pahari
GGGAGAGAGGGAGAGAGGGAGAGGGAGAGGGAGAGAGGGAGAGAGGGAGAGAGGGAGAGGGAGAAGGGGATGAGGGAGGGAGGCATGCATAGTTATGTAGTCGCTGTCATCATGTGTATTCTGAATTTGGGATGTTTTTCCTAATAAATATTGCTCCCGCAGAGAATGCCTTTGCTCCAGCATTATCGCATAGTCAATAATGATATCTTGTCATTATAATATCATTTACCCTATCAATGATTCTGCCAGCTTAAGTCTCTGGGTTCTATGATTTCTTGGCAAAATAGTTCACAATCTCTTTTTAAAAGCTTGTATTTGCCTTCAGAACACTATCGCGCATGTAAAATCCCTTGATCGAAGGCTTTTAATGATGCTCGTGTATTTCCTCTAGTTTTATGGCTGGGAGATGCTGTTGATAATGGCATGGTAATTTATATCATCCTTACTGAGGGCGCAGCTGACTTCTTCAGTGAAATATCTGACAGTATCACTTCACGCTGTAACACCTCTGCCAAAAGATGCTCAGAAATTTGTCCTGATTCCCTTTGGAGCAAAAACAAGTCTTAACGTTCTTGAAGGACATTTCTCCTCCTCAACACGTGATCTGGTAGAGGTTAACCCATCTCAAGATGCAGGTTAATCACTCATTCTTTGGGTGAACTTAAACATTTGGCTATCTGATTTAGCACCTAGAAGCTTTGACTCTGAAAGTACCAACCCTTGGAGGAGATGATATATCTACTTTTCTTAATTGAATGCACATCTTTCCTCCTGGCCAGAGGCAGCTCTTCCCCATTAATCTCTAGCTCCGACCATTTACATAGAGGCTATTCAGCATGTCTAGTTTTACGCATCTTTGATTATACATTGTATCCAAGAATGTCTAATTCATGGACTATGCTGATTCTTTCATATCTGCTAAGGTTCTAGAGCATGAAGTGAGTGGTGATTATGTCCCATTAGATAGCTACACAAGTCTTATGTGACTGTACCTTGTCTAGATGTCACAAAAGTGAACCCCACCAAGGTCAGTAAGAAGATGCATTAGATGATACTCAATGTGTTTTTGTAAAGGCTTACAGTGACTGACTAAAAGAGTGGAAGAAAAAGTACTATTGCTAGATCACTCTATCTTGCTAATTCATTATCTCAAGCACTTGACCAGTCTTGTCCTATAAATAGAAACAGAAATAAATGTAAATACAAATATAAATATAAATAAAATAGACGGTATCCAAGTAGTTATAAAATCTGATTTCAGCATCTTTAGGATATAATTGATTCTCATGCTACCTTGCTCTCATAAAAAAAAAAAAAAAATACTTTCTCTGATTAAAAAAAAAATAAATATTTTCTCTGGCAAACTCTATCAATTTGAGCTAAATTTCCAGAAATGACTGTTTGTCATATTGAGCAGCAGGATACTCTGCACTGATATTTTGTTTTGGTTTTTTTTTCTACTTTGAGTGACTGGGATTCAGTTTTATAACTATAAAAACTCCATCCTGGTGTAAGCGCCTGTGGGGTTTCGAGGGCTCAGCTATTACATGGGCTACTTCACAAACGCCGCACATCCGCCATCAAAATGAAACCCTGGCATCGCGTGCTGCTTAGTCGGTAATTAAATTCCATACACATGTGGAATTCTGCTTGTATGGACGTTTTCATAACGAGGCTGCCTTTGAGGCTTCTGAAAGGTGTAGGAAGGACTTCGCCGCTTAACCAAAGCCTGCCAGCGATCTCTTCCCTTCGCAGTTTCGCTTGGGTCAATCATCCGTCACACAGTGGGTCTGGAGCCTTAACTGGTTACAAATTAAACAGGAAAGGCAATAAGAAAAGAAAACTAATTCTCCTAGACTACCCTAATCCTGCCAAGCATAAAAAAAATGCACTCAACTCAGGGAAGTGCTGAGAGATTAATAGAGGATTTGTGTGCTACTGACGAAACCATTACAGCAGCCCTGTCCTGGGAATGGAGCCTCTTCAAGAGGGGGAGCATTTCATTCAAAAACAGGAGGGCGATAAAGTTTAGATATCTACTCTTTACCAGGGCAAAATGACTTTATTAGTGTAACTCTGTTTAGAGTCACATATACTAATCTGCAGTGAATCAGTGGGAATGAGATTTGAACCGTGAGAAAATTTAAATGTGACTATTAGCTAAGATGGAAAGAAAGAACACTTAACAGGACAATAAACTATAAGGCTCAACCGTGGTGGAAGGGGGAGGGGCAAGGGAGGGACTAGGTAGCTCAAAGAAACATTTCCAGTTACATTGTATTGCAAAAAAAAAAAAAAGAACAAAAAAAACCAAAACAAAACAGTTTTTCAAACCCATATAATTCTCTACTGCTGCCAGGGCTGTCATGAACATGGCCGCCATCCTTACACCATCATTTCCAGCGTGTAATCAAAGCTTACTTTATATGAATGCTTTAATGCAATCTGTGATGTAAAAGTAGGAGTTAGGTTTGCTGACGAGCTGTGTTGTACCAGTGACGAAACAGATGCTGAAAAGGTTAGCCAGCACAACTGATTGGACTAAACCTACGGAGTGGCAGGTTCAACCCCAGGCAGTACAACCATACCTTGTCCAGGGTTACCACTGGGTGTTGCTTTTAGGGATGAATCTGACGTTTGGACACCCCTAGACAGAATAGCTCAGGAGCCTTATGAGCAGGAACTGGCCTTTTCTGTGATATCTGTGACTTTTCTGATCTTCCGATCCCTCGAGGAGGTGGTACAACTGGAACAGAGTTTCACAACCAGGCCACCAAGCACCAGGGAGCAATCTGGACATTTATGAGGTGGGGGAACACAATGACACCAGGGCAATATTGTGGGCATTCTGTGGCCAAGTCTGAACAGAGTTGGAAATGAAAAGAACGATTTGTGAAGGCACCTGTGCCCCAGTGTGAGTTCCCGAGAACCTCCACAACTCTGGTATTCAGTGGGCCCTTGGCACAATCATAAAAACCCAAACTTGAGGGATTAACGAATACTTTGCACAATCATCATTGGCTATGCTAATTAACCATGTCTTAACAGGACAAAACAAAGATATTTTGTTTAGTGTTATTTTCATTTTCAGTCTTGTCTAGGAATGCAAGTTCAATTCATGTGTGTGTGTGTTTGTGTATGTATACACATATATGCATTTGTACACATATACATATGTGTATATGTATATATATGTATTTATGCATATACATATATACATATATGTGTATGTTTATTTATCTATATACATATATGTGTATATGTGTATGCATATACATATACACATATACATGTATGTATGTGTATGCATATACACATACACATATATGTGGGTCAGCAAAGTGATACCTTTGTTTCCACCATCATTCATGGTTGGGCCGACTCTAGTGATTACCTGCACACAGTAAGTACTTTAACTCTCCCCTCATGTGTTCAGAGTCATGCTGAGACTTCCATACATTAATAATGATAGATAGATAATTATTATAGATAATTACTTTATTGTTATTTTCTTTTGTATTTCTCAAGATGCTATATTGATTTCTAAAATCTTTATGTCTATTATATTTTTCATAAAATGCATTAAAAGCCATTAAAGATAGTATTGTTAATATTTATATGAAGAGGGTATTGTAATTTTATTACCAATTCCTGAACAACAAAACACAGCAATCAATCCAGGCCAATCCTGCATTCAAAACCATTCTTCAAACTACCAGCGCTTCTTTAGAAATAAGGAGTAAAAACTTAAGTGGAAAGACGAGAACTGTGAAAGTGGACAGACACCAGTGGTAGCAAATGTCAGATAGGGGCACAGCAGGATGGCGTGAATGGCCACCAGCTCTAAGATCTGTTCAGTCACACATATTTCTTCATGGTTCAATGCTGAGCATACATTGCTTGAAGCTTATTACCAAGCTTATTACTCTATTGTCAATATAAGAGCATGGAAACGGGGTCTGAAGGCCTTGGGAGCAGAAGATCCTGTGGAGGGATGCACAGTGCCCATGTGAGCCTCGTGAAGGCACCTGCAGGACCCAGACATCAGTACCAACTCTAGAGTGAACGAGAAGAAAGCCAGCTAAGGGAAGACTGAGGCATTCGGGAGAGGCACTGTTTGCGACATTTCTACCAAGACCCACTGGAAGAGAAGTCGGTCTTTCCCATAGGGAGGAGATCACAGGAAAGGGCAGCAGCAAGATGACAGAGCAGAGAAGACAGAGCCTGAAATAAGGCGGAGTTTATGATAGAATTCAGAAAGGACAGCAGTAGAATGGAGGTGAGGATTTAAGGACTGTAATTAGGGAAGGCTCTAAGGGGTACAGAAGAGAGGAAGTAGCGTCCGAGAACTCATACTTGTGAGGATTACATACGGTAAAAACTGCTGGGGTAAAGGAGACGAGGGTGGGTGAAAACTGTAGGGCAGACCGTCAGAAATAGCCCTGGTTAACTGGCAGCCATGAGATTAATAGAGACTTAGGAAGAAATACATCTTGACAAAACCGTTAGCCAGAGGAAGGTTAAGTGTTGGCCTTGAGCTCATTGGTCAACACTCTCGTGGGCAGCATTGCAGCCGGGTACTCCGATCCAGTTTCCATTTGAGTATGGAGTCAGCGACACTGGAAAAAAATCTTCCAGAGAGTGAGGAGAGCCAAGGTAGACCGGATGGAGCCTTTTGCTTATTTTTAAAGGGATATATAAGGATTTGATACCAGATATTACATAACACAGATAACAATGCTTTCCACTCAGAGAATTTACACTGGAACTGGAACACCATAAAAACAAAGGAAGAAAACACTGGCTATGGAGAATAAGTAGTGGCCACATAAGAATATGTACAATCAGTATGAGCCACAGACTGGCCAAATGAATCCCCAAAGACTGTGCACTAATGAAGTGGCCTGCACTATTGCATACTCAAACCTTTATTAACTAGACCCTTGCAAATGTTTCGCATGTTAAGGACACATGCATTCTCTATAAACCCCTGCCGAGTCAGTCCTGAAGTAGAGAACTCTGGTTGAGTTCTCACCAGGGTCGGAATTTCTGTTGTTTTCCTTCAGATAGTGGGTATCTCACTCAGGTAAAGAGGAAAAGAGAGAACTAAAGGTAGTGTGGGAGTTGGGGAGGAGAATGTAAGAGGTAGTTCTGATGCTAAGATCCTGGTCCCCAACTGGTTCTTGATCTGTCAGTAAAAACCATGGGCCAATTGCTGGGCAGAAGGGTCAGGCGAGACTTCCCAGTCCCTGGAGGAAAGGGCAGAAGATGAGAAGAAGGAAGGAGTTCGATTCCTCTAGGAGGGAGAAGAATCAGGCAACCATGGAGATCTCAAAACAGAGTGGCCACACAGGCCGCTCCTAAAAGCGGGTGGTCAGGGGGAGTTTATCAACTCAAGTTTAGGGCAGGTGGGAGAGAGAGATAAGAAATTGATAAGGGCACGCTTTCCCAGGAGGGCCATAGTAGCGCCAGCAATTGTGCCAAGAAGATAAGTTGAAGAGGAATAACTGTGTGTCTTTTATCCTCAGATCCAAGGGAAACTGGTAACACAGCCACTTCCCGGAGCAAAGGTGGGTAGAGCAAAAACTACATGCAACGGGGAGGGAGGGGGGGACTTTTCTTTCCCGTTGTGTGTCCATTTCTGTAGAAATGGCTTTGAGTGAAGTATCTAACAAATAAGAAAGTTGATTTAAAGAAAAGGCCCCTTTAGGGAAAGGCCCTACAACAGGAGAGAGGGAAGGAAGAAAACATGCGCAAAGCTATGTATAGCGGTGGGGAGAGGGGACAATCTGAGCAGAACTGCCTCTCCTCGCGCACCAGAGGTCATTTTTCAGCCCAAGTCTGTAAAGATTTGACAAGGGAAGTAAAGGGTGAAAGGCTTTGCGCATAACTGCAGAAGCTGAAGCTGCTAATTGGCTCTAATGATCTGAATGCAAATTAATAAATCTCTGTGCTAAAAATTACATGCATATATAATTGTGGCTTTCATAACTTAAGAGCTCTGTTTAACCCTTTCCGCCACGTCCTTCCTGAGGGCTGGTGGGAAGGGAGAGCCCTCTGTTTTTCTTAACTCTCTTTCTTGTCTCATCCATCATGAGCACTGCTGAGCATCACAGCCTGCAGAGGTCTCGGGAAAGGAATCCAAGGATGGCAGAAACCTACAAGTGTCATTACAGGAGAGAGGCAGAGTGGTAAATCACAGGGCTGTGATGGTCATGTGACTTGAAAAACTTGAGCAAAGCTGTCTACCTAGGAGCCCTTGTAGAGTGAGAATGTTCATCTCTTTTAAAACATAGCAATGCTATGGGAATGTGTTTTGTTGTTGTTGTTGTTGTTTTGTTTTAATCCCAGGTGTTGGGATATGGGGCTGCTTCTGATTGCCCACAGCAGCAGACAATGATTTGCCCCGTGCTGTGGCTGGCGCGTGATTTTGCCAGCTGCAGATAGTTTTGGCAGATGAACTGTGTTTGGAGTTCTGTGGACTCTTGCGAGGGTCTATAAATGCAAGAGCCCCGGGAAGGGCGTGTCCACTGCGGGTCCTCTTCCTGGTGCTGTTGCTGGTTGGAGATATCCTGAGGACAAAGACTAAAATTGCCTCGAGGAACTCAATGGCCTTAACCAGCAGGAAGAAGTCTAAAAATATTGATGCCCCCTTTCCTCTGTAGCCTTCTTTCTCTCCTACCTAATATTGGGGGCTTGGAAGGATTAAGAATAGAGAAGAGTAGTAGAAATAAAAACCCCTAGAGCGGGCACAAGTCCAGCTACCCTATTTGATCCAGCAAGTAGAAATGACTAAAACCTCAAGAGGATGAGCTGTCAGGTGCAAAAGGCATGTAAGAACATAGCTCTAACATGGTTGTGTTTGTTTGTTTGTTTGTTTAATGATTGCAGTAATAAAGATAAACTGAGAACTTGATTCATAAAAGACCCAGGAGATGCTTGGTTCACAGGCAGTCATTACATCATAGCCTTTCACTCATTCACCCACTCAGTAAGTCAGACAGCTACCACTTTCATCCCCAGGGCTATGGGGCAGCCATGAGCCTTCAAGCGTCAGGGGCTAGTGATGGTTCTCCAAGTCACGGAGGAAGTACTCTCTTGAAGTGGGGTGTAGAACCCCAATTCCATCCTTTCTTTTACTCCCTGCCATGACATTTGTGAAACATCACATGCTCGTGTCTAGATGCTCTGCCTACACCCAATGGGTACGCCTAACTGTGGACTAGAACTTTCCAACTGTGGTGGAAGGCAAGCCTTCTCTCTTCCTGTTAGCTCTCTCAGGTCTTTGTTGCTGTCTCGGGTCTTGCTTGTCCCTCCATCACAGGGATAGGTGGTCGCTTAACACCCCCGGGGACAGAAAGAACAAGTACTGGTGCTCGGTGCTGAACCTCCAAGGGAGTCCTCAGCCATCCTTGTCCGCTCATCTGTCTCCTGTCCACAGTCTGCCATCATTGAGAAGACAGCTCTTCTCTCGGCATTGGAACATCAGAATCAGTACAGTGGGAGTCATAAATTAAAAGGGGATTTTGCCTGGCAGAGAGGGCGGCACATGCAGGCAAGGTCGTAAGCACGAGATAACCTTGGCAAAACCTGCTCACAGACTACTGGGTAAATTGTGCACCGGACCTGACCAGAATTTTGTAGGAGGGAGAAAAAAAAAAAATGTGTCAGGGAAACCGAGAGGCCTGGACCAAAGCCCATTTTACTTTGCTGCAAAGCTGTGACCTTGGACCACTGCCTAACTACTTCTGTATGTCTCAATTTCCTTAGGTACAAAATGAGATTATTATGAGAATTAAATCAGTCAATAAATCTGACGTGTTGAAAGCTGCCAGGATCGCAGGAAGTTCCAAATAAAGTCCCTGCTGCGATGCTATCACCAACATCATTCCTCTGTTTGAACATACTCTCGCTTGAACTAACAACTCTTTGTGAGCATTAACAACGACTTCATCCTCCCCGCTTCACATCTTGCTCTTCAATCCCCAAAGCCCCTTCCTGGTATACTCCTCTAGCGCTGCGGGTCGGAGAGTTACTTCATCTTCACAGAACATTCAAGACAACAATTTTAAATGTGCCATCTAAAATTCTCTGAGTTTGGTACCTACAGCACCATCGTTACCAGAGCATAGCATCAGAAATGAGGAAGAAAAATCACATAGAAGATCAGAAACTGGGAGATGAAGCTGCTCCCTCTACCCCGGCCTGCGCCATCACCAATGGAGTCCTGGGCACTCGCCCCTCACTGTCTTATCCAGATCCGGTCATTCCTTTTAGTCATGTGCACTCGCCAGCCCCTCACTGTCTTAACAGGATCTGGTTGCTCCTCCCCACTTTCATTACCACCATCATCATTTCTCTCTGGGACACTGAGAATGCTAGCTAATGTTTACCCACCCGCCTGCTGTCCGCCCTTCATGGCAATTCTCCTCATAAACATCCATCGTGCTGTTGGCCCCGAGAGAGCCCTCCAGTCACAGGCCCATGACATGGGCGCACTTCAGTCTCCTTAAAGCTCTTGCCATCCTCTTTAATTGATGCCTTTGGTTCTCACACTGTACTAGAAATTCCTTGAGGGCACACAGCATGTCTTTTCTTATCTTCATGTTCTGGTATCCACCAAACACATCCAACTTACGGCAAGTTCAAAATGGACAAGAACAAATCAACACGGCCAGAGGGAATCGGGCTACAGATGGGCCAGGTCCACAGAGACTGGCAACCTCATACATATTTATGACTTCTTGTGACTACGGATCTGGTTCAGAGATGAGGGCTTTCCAGCCTTTGGGCAAAGAATCTTGGCAAGACCCTCCTGAGTCTTCAGTGGCACCTCTGTGGTTGAAAGTTCCTACTGAAAGGGTTTATACAATGAAGGTGAACATATACTTCATTTTCACAGAAAAGCACGGGCTTACAGCCATGATCCAGTGTAAAGGCCAGTGGTTCTCAGGAACGACCTCGTTTAGATGGTATATCCCATGGTGGAGAACAAGGTGAATACTGTTTGGCACTGTTGTCTTCCAGCGGCATGGCATTGGCTAATTTGTTCAACTTTTAGAAATTCCTGTTTTCCCATCTGCAAAATGGGTAAATGGCTCACAGGGCCGTGGCAGCTAAAAGTGACAGTCTGCCCAAGCTGGTTGGCATGACCGTTCAGAAACATGTTTCTATGTCTGTTAATGCACACAGCGACGTTTGGCACCTGTGAGTGTGTGCACGTATGAACAAAAAGTGTGCAACCCAAGACCTTCACTCTCCAACACAGTCCAGTGACAACTTGATCATGTCTTCAACTCCAACCAAGTGTGAGTGAATGCCTCAGTGTAAGATTACCACGGCTCGTTCTCTCTTAAGAGCAAGAGAACGAGGGGAACCAGGTCAGAGTCTGCATGCTTGACCTGTATGTCACATTAATAATTTAAGTGACAGCATTTAGTGCTCTTTGCTAACAGAGCCACACCCCATTACTGCTGCCTCGGGACTCTTGTCAGCCACAAGGACAGGTTGCTTTGGGGAAGTCGCCTTTCTCTGGTTGCTAGTAATTACGGGAAGGATTTCATGGATGATCTATACCTGATACGGAAGACTAAGGCTAGAAAATAAGACTGCTGCTTGCTAGAATCTTCCTAGGATAGGTAATATATATATATTTTTAGAAGAAGAATGGAAATACAGAAATAAGTGAAAACTACAGAACGGCAAACGTGCAAGGAAGTGTAGAAGGGAAAGATAACAAAAATTTTAAATATTTATGCAGGCATACAAATATTTTGAAATGCTATCCAAATATGTGTCATTTCTGGCAAGACTTGTGTGTGTGTGTGGAGAGAGAGAGGGAGAGAGAGAGAGAGAGAGAGAGAGAGAGAGAGAGAATATGAATATGAGAATTTCCATCAGTTTTGCTCTTTGGAAATTCCCCACATTGGTACAGTGCATTCTGATGTTCCCACCATCTTCCCCCTTCTGTTGTTGCTCAAAGTCCTCCACTACTTGAACCTGAGGTCTCGTTTCCTTGGAAATCTAAGCAAGGAAAGGAGAGACGGTATGTATCTTGGGCCTAGTAGTTCTCAACCATCCCAATGCTGCAACCCTTTAATACAGTTCCTCGTGTTGTAGTGACCCCAATGATAAAATTACGTTTGTTGCTACTTCATAACGCTAATTTTGCTATTGTTATGAACTGTAATGTACATATGTTTTGAGCTAGAGGGTTGCAACTCAGAGGTTGAGAACCACTGGGCTCTTAAGATGAGGTGAGCACTCCAAAAACATATTTTAAGTTTCCAAGTTAGCCTAAACAGTAAATATAAAATTCCACCACTAGCCTGGGCACTGAGATCAAAACTCCATAGAGGGTCACAGGTGCCCTGCAAGAAACTAAGCTTCCCAAAGCTGGGCTTACGTACCTTCATCAAAAGAACTCTGTGGTGCTGAGGCCACCTCCCCTCCCCTCCACATCACCTCCAACCTCGTTCAGTTTTCCAGGAAACGATGGGCAGATTTTGACCCAAAAGGGCATGTTCTCTTTCCCTGCACACCCACAGTGCACACATATACAGCACGTATAGAGCAGGAAAGACGGCAGCATCGTTCTGTGGCCTTTGTGGGAGACTAAGAATGTGGAGGGGAATTACCACTCAGTGTACTGAGGTACAGTGTCTATAACCAGCGCTCTGAATTAAACTGTGTCAGGAACCGCTCAGTGTGTCTGACTCTTAGAGTGGGATTCAGAGACACAATCGAAGGAACACCAAGGCGAAGTCACTAGAGAAGGACCCGGACAAAAACCAGATCATGACTGTCTCAGTAGCAAATAGAGCAGAGGCTGGCATTCAAAGGCCTGGCAGAGGAGAGGCCCCTGAGGGGGGAGGGGAAGCCAGAAGATAGCCAACATGCCTGGCAGACTCCTCTCCTGGACTTTCCCACACCGCCCTGCCCCTTGAGAAAGCAGGGACTCTCAGGGGGCTGCCCATGCATGAAGGGGGTGATTGAGCCAGGAACTGGAATTTTCACCTTGGAAACAGGCAAAATTATGAGGAAGAGAGAGACCCAGATGTGAGAATCATACAATGTTCACATAACAAAAATAAAGTCTTTGTGTATGTGACTCAGAATAAAAAAATTCTGCAATGTCGGTTATGTCTAATCTTGGGATAGAAGGGGTCCCATCTTTATTGTCATGATCAAGACAAGCAAGATTTGAGAGTTGATGCAGACCAAGGCATACATAGTTAGTTGTCCTCCACCCTTACGAACAGTCTGTATTTGTCTCTATGAATTTATAGGGGAAAAACGCAGACAGGACGATGGGGAGGGAACATATAATGCACAGAGAATTATACTCCTGACGTCACACTACCCTCTATTCAGTCAGCAACAAATTCCTGACAGGGTATGGGTGCTACTGTCTCTGCCCAGTGAAGGGGGCTGAGGTTTATCAGAGTAAAGGGATGTAAAGAAGATCATACAGATAAGGAACAAAACCCAAATCCACATCACTCTTGACATGAGTCTCCAAGGCTTATCAATATCTGAAAACTTGATGCTACAGCCTTAGGGACACATGAAACAAGACACTTCTCTTCCCACATGGCCACTGACTAGAATGCATGATTCCTGAAGACTGGGGATCTGAGACCCTAATGAGACACATATAGGAAATAGAGTCATATTTGCTTGTGAGGTTTAGCATTTGCTGCCTTATGTAGGCAAATGTTTAGCTTGTACGAGTATGGGGTGATGTGAGCAAGATTTTTAGCATGAGTCCTTTCAAACTGAAGGGAAGACATATAAAGAATACAAACTGGGAGCTGTCATGAGTGGATATAAACTTTCATATGGAATAAATTTCATATAATAAAGGTCTTCAAAGTAAAAATATTCATAGAAAATTAAATAAGATGAAATTTTTGTGTGTATTGCACCTTGTCTCTCTCTCTCTCTCTCTCTCTCTCTCTCTCTCT
>NC_034598.1:57116004-57130080 GCF_900095145.1 Mus pahari
TCCTCCTCCTCCTCCTCCTCCTCTTCCTCCTCTTCCTCCCCCTCTACATAGATTCTAGGATCAAGTTAAATCCCTGTGCTTCTGTATAAAACAGTTTACTCACTGAACCATCTCCCCAGCCCTCAAGCGGCTGATTTTATAAATGAAACACTGTATTCTAACTGGTAGATGAGGAATGATCTAAATTCTGGGACAGTCTCAGGTTTTCAATGTGTACTCATTCCTCAAATTAATAATAAAAATAACACTGGATTTTCTTCATTTTTCTTCTCCCTTTGCAGGCAAGTTTCCATTCTTGAAAGCAAATCTAACTATGAGGTTTCCCTGGGGAAAGCACACTTGGGCTCTCACATGTAGATATCTCCTTATTTTAAAATCCCCAGGCAGGCCCCTGAGTTTGGCTGCTCTCTGCGTCCATCATTCATCTCATCTCCATCTGCTCTGCACACATGAATCCACTTTCAGTAATGGGGATAATAAGAAAGAAGAAAACAATAACAACAGCAGTGAGAATCAAGTAAGAATAATAACCAAGTTGCCAGCGACATAACATCTTTGAGCGGAAAGCCTTATTTGTTCCTAAGCATGATATCTGGGAAGAAGCTGAGACAAGATGCTGCTTTTGTTATAATTCTATAATCTAACTACTGTTACCATCACCACAGCTGCCCATCCCTCTTTTATGCGCATGCTCAGTCTCAAGAAGTCTGGGGATTTTTTTTTTTTTTTTTTTTTTTTTTTTTTGAGATATCCTGTCCCAGTAAGAGCTAAACTTCAAGCCTGAGTCTCCCTGTGATCTTTGTACGGGGCGTCACTCTCTCCCAGGATATCGCTCACCAGATATTAAATAACTTTAAATCTTGAAACGTGGGGAATTGAAAAAGCAAAGCGATGAAGACCGTGGAGCAGGAACCGCTTGCTCTCTCGCCCTTCGATTCTCTGGCTTTATTAAGTCGGCGTGGTAGATTCAATTGCTGGAAGACGTGTCTTCCGGTTTTGCCGTAGGAGTGAGGCATAGTCTAATGAAAATCTGTGTTTCCAACTCTAGCACTGTTTAGAAGTAGCTAAGTCGGCCGAAGCATAGATTTTTTTTTTTTTTTTTTTGAGGAAAAAATGTAGGCCCACAGTTAAAATCATGAAGAATCATTCCAGTACCTATAAAGTTTAGAGTAAAATGCTTCACTATTCTTTCATGTGCTGGTGGGTAAAATGGAGCTACAGGCCCCTGCCATTGAGTTTCTGATGCATGGCATTTAGAACCCTCACATGGGACTAAAGTTCTGGTGGGGGTGGGGGTGGGGGGTGTTGATCCCAAGATTCCCCTGTAACTCTACAACCAGGGGCTTTGATCCCACCTTCTGGCCCCTTAGGCAACTCCTTAAGCATGAATAAACACAATGATATCTATTCATGCCACATGATAGCATCACTTTTTTATTAACCATTTTATTCATTTACATTACAGATGATATTCCCAGACCTACTTACCCCTCCACCAACTCCCCCATCCCATCCCCCCACTACCCCTCCCCTTTGCCTCTATGAGGGTGCTCCACCACCCATTCACCTTCTCCCATTTCACCTCTCTAGCATCCCCCTACACTGGGGCATCAAGCCTCCCTCTGCTCCCATTGATGTCAGATAAGGCCATCCTCTGCTACATATGTAACTGGTGTCCTGGCTCCCTCCATGCTTCCCTGTGTGTGTGTGTGTGTGTGTGTGTGTGTGTGTGTGTGTTCCTTTAGCCCAGTAGGAACATGTTTGTCTAGGAAGGGCAAGGCCCAGGGTTCGGTCCTCAGCTCCAGATAGCGTCACTTTTAATGACAGAGTGGAACACCACATTTTTCAACCATGTCTTTCCTACAGGATACCTTCATCAAATGTTTATTTTTTAAAGTGTTTTAATTTTAATTCTATATTATATGAAGAGGAAGAAGTTTATGTGCACGTGAGTGTATGTAACCACAGAGACCAGAAGAGGACAATGGATCCCCTGAAGCTGAAGTTACAGGGGGCTATGAGCTGCCCAACGTGGGCCATAAGAACCAAGCTCAGGTCTTCTGCAATAGCAGCATGCACTATTAATCCTGCTGGTCCATCTCTCCAGACCATAGGGTATTTATTCTCCGAGTAATCGGAACAGCATGGATTTGCTTTGTCTGTGTATTTGCATTGTCTTATTTCATGAATCAATAGGGAGATTAGAAAAAATTCTTCAGAAATGGAAAAATTTGTTCTGTTTATGGTTTTCTTTGCAAATGTTGGTCTCCTGTGAGGAAAAGAAACAGAGGTGGCTTCATGTCACAGTGATTTTGCTACACCAAAGATATTTGGTGACAACATTTATTCCCAGATGTCCCCTTCTATTAGAGAAGAAAAAAATGCTACTGTAATTAAAAGTTAATTTAATTTAGATAAGCAAAGGCCCAAATTAACAATTCACAGTCTACTGTGTACGTAAAAACCACCAAGGTCCAAGAGAGTTTCAGCAAACACCGAGGATGAGCTGTCATTGCGCCAGGGACTGTGATTCATCTAGACAGGGTAAGAACTGGGACTGGCAGTTTATAAAACCTGTTTCTGATAAGAGTGGTGGACTCAGGCTAAGGAAACAAGGAATTGAAATGTGTCGGGTTCTTCTGCTTGGAGCTTGTGATGTGTTTTCCAAGGAAACCCAGTCACTTCCGTCAAGTTTCATGAGCCATATTCAAACAAAGCAAAGAATGTAATCAAATAAGCCAAAGTAGGTAAATTGTAATTGGAGAAGGAGCCTAGCGGTGCTGGAACTTCACATTCAGATGAATGAAGAGCAGAGACTTCTACCATACAACAGGACATCAATAAAGCAACACTAGAAAACACTGCCAATCAGAAAAAGGACAAAAGCTGACTTGTCTAAGGGAATAATGACAATGACTGTCCAGGGTCAGGATCTGCTTACCCTTGACACATTTTCCTTGTCTGGCTGGCTGCTGGTGTGTGTTTGTGTTGCACACAAACATTATTTTCTCATGGTTTCACCGAATGAGAGAACTTGGTTAAACACTGCTTACTACTATACACTGTACATAATATAATATATTATATATAATGATATATATATATATATATATATATATATATATATATATATACATAATATTATATATGTAGTCTATAAAATCCTAAAAAGCCATACTCAACAGTAACTAGTATAACCTAAAATACATCCTTTATGCTTCTCATCAAAACAAACATTGGTAATCACCATTCTAATTTTGATGAAAGTTAGATATTTTCTTAATCTTATAGGTTGTGTGTGTCAACTTGACACAAGCTGGAGTTATCACAGAGAAAGGAGCCTCCCTTGAGGAAATGCCTTCATGATATCCACCTGTAAGACCTTCCTTTTCTCAATTAGTGATCAAGGGTAAGAGGTCCCCTTGTGGGTGGTGCCATCCGTGGGCTGGTAGTCCTGTGTTCTATAAGAAAGCAAGCTGAGCAAGCCAGGGGAAGCAAGCCAGTAAGTAACATTCCCCCCATGGCCTCTGCATCAGCTCCTGCTTCCTGACCTGCTTGAGTTCCAGTCCTGACTTCCTTTAGTGATGAACAGCAATGTGGAAGTGTAAGCTGAATAAACCCTTTCCTCCCCAACTTGCTTCTTGGTCATGATGTTTGTGCAGGAATAGAAACCCTGACTAAGTCAGTTACCCTGAAGGAGAAACTAGGTGGAGTAGTAGACAAAGAAGATACAGTGCCCAGAAGCAATGCACCTGTAACTAAAATGCTGTGTCCTGTTCTGTGTGTGAACCTGAGCATCGGGAGGAATATAAAAATTGCAACAAGAAGAAAAGATGGGGATGCTTTTAGTAAATGCACACTGAGCAGATGATTGTAACTAGAATACAAATGAGTTTATTACAGATGTTAATGGACTGGCCACCTTTAGATCCGAAAAGGAAATTATATGATTAAAGATAAAGGCTATCAGGAGGGGAGGGAACTTGACAGGGAAACAGAAACAATTGTATCTTTTTGAAATGAATGCCAGGTGTCAGGGGCTCTTCTTTGATCAGGACCACCCATGAACATTCAAGGGCATTTATAGTGTGTTTCTCAGTCTTCTGAGAAGACCAGGAAAAGTATCGATTTTCAAGGAAAGGGAGAAACAGTCCAAGCGCTGCTGTATTCTACTGTCGCTCTAAAATGATGTAATTGGCTTTCTAGTAGCAGTCTCCTGATTGTGACAAAGCAAATGCATATGCAAACAGATTAAGAAAATGGTTTGTTGAAATTAAGAATTTTAAAAGTCCTTGAAGCAAGCAAAAGCTTTTGTTTTTTTCGTCGTGAAGGCTTTAGTCTATCCTTGGAAAGCAGCTAGCAAAAGTCCCTACCGTTTTTTCTGAGATAATGCCAAAGGTGATTCAGAATTCATCCAAGGCTAAGAAATAGGCTACAGTGGGTGACCCATCAGTCCAGAACCGCTCAAGAGCTTAATGCAAATTTTTGTATCAGGGGCCCAGCAGAGCTGGAGAAGCATTCACATCTGGATAACCATGGTCATCAGCAAATGCTTCCAGGAGGAAAGGACAGTAGAGCGCCTGTCTGCAGCCAAAAGTCCCCAGAAGGGATCTGCCTCCGGCCGGAAGAATGCAAGGATGGACTGGAGCGCTGTGTGAGGAAGGGAATTGAAGGGTGCGCTGCCAGAGCTGGGGTGGAGTGGCGTGATGATTCCACATCCCTGGGGATGGACGCTGGAGGGGTGAGCCTTTGCCTGCCTCTCTGAGACACACCCATGATTAGGCATAGCCCCCGAACATGGTGAACACGGATGCTATACACGGAACCCGCCTAAGAGAGACATCACCTTAACTCTGAGGTTCCCTTCTTCTCACAGATGAAAATGGGGCAGAATCAGCTCAGCAATGTGGAGTGCCCTTGCAAATTTCCCATGTGGTAACTCCTCCCTCATGAACGTGGAGAAGGAAATAAAAACTTTCTGAGGGGAGTCTACCATGTTTCCTGAGAAACCAGGAGTAGAAAGATAACAGACAAAATGCCTTCTCCAGGAAACCACGAGAGCTCCCGGTTCCAACTACAGTGGGTGGGTCGCCTTCCTTGTACACAGAAGAGGACATGAAGCCCTGAGCACAAAGTCACAGCCTGTGGAGCCACAAAGAACTCCGTGGCCTCATCTGTGAATGGTGGCAGCCTGCTGTGATGGAGTCATGGTGGCTGAAAGTGGTACCAAGGCCAGCCCCGGATTCAGGGCTGGACCCAGGGATGGTGATGGGGTGTTAGCAGTCAGTTGAGGTTGGCCATCCTGCCACTGGCTCCCCTGATAGCCTGCAGCAGCAATCTTCTAGCTCAGTGGTTCTCAACTGGTGTATTTGTGACCCCCTTTGGGGAGATCATGTGACTTTTTTACAGAGGTCACCTAAGACCACTGGAAAACAGAGATTAAAATTCATAAACATAGCAAAAGGATTACTGTGAAGATGCAACAGAAATAATTGTATTGCGGGGGTCACCGCAGCATGAGGAACTGTATTATTAAAGGGTCTCAGCATTAGGAAGGTTGGCCTCTTTACTGTGAATTCCATACACCTACTAAAGAGAGGCTTTTGTTCCTTAAAGAAACTTATCACTTAAGATTAAATTTAGACTCATAAGAAAGTTACAAACACAACACAGAAGAATTCTATATCCTCTTCACACAACTCCAACCAATGAACCATTTTCCACAACCCTATCTCATGACAAACAAGGAACCTGACACTGGGGCAATGCTACTAACTGTAATATAAGATCGTTATCAGAATTAGGACTTTATTTTTATTCAAGCACCCAGTTAAGAGGTAATTTTAATACATAGTTGTATATGCATCCCACAAGCTGATATTAGCAATGACCATCACAGTAAGGATACAAGTGTTTTAGAAATAACAAAACGACCCATGCCTTCTCTCATAGTCACTGGCAGCCCCCAAGCTCAACCCCTGGCAGCCAGTGGCCTATCTAGCATCACTCTGATGTTTCCATTTTGAATGTGTCACATAATTGGACACATGGAGCATAAACACCCTTGAGACTGGCTATTTGCAGTTAACATCACGTCCCTGAGATCCCGCCAAGTGTGACATGGATTCAATAATCCCTTTGACTCTCGAGCAGCATCCATCTCTGTTAGCCTGCCAATGACTGTCCTCCCATTCACCCATTGAGCTCTGAGGGAGCTCTGCGTGGTTTCCAGTGCTTGGTGATTACAGACACAGCTGCTATAAGCTTATAAACCAATCTTTCCATGAGTTGAAGAAAATCCATGGGTTTGTAATATGCGCCACTATTTATTTTCACATTGCAAGGATGCAAACAGCTTTCTGGCTGCCTACACACGGAGGAGGCCGCACTCGTCCCTTCCTCTCAGTATGCGCTGAAGGTCCTTATGTCTATCTTCCCACTGATGCCATTTCAGAGCCTCATGGGCTGAGGCCTGTCGTGGTTCTGAGATAATCATAACAATAAATTGAATCAGAAGCCCCGGGCTGCCTCCCGGGCACAGATCTGGGAACTTAGTTATCTGTTCAGTTAGGAGCTGTAAGGGCTAAGCAGTGGGAATCCTCAAGACTTTAGAAGAACATTTTCCCAGATGCTATGTTGAAATAAATTTTCTATTACCTTCTGAGATATCCTGAAAAAGTGGCCAGGGCCCTTCTAAGGCTGAAAGCATAGGCATGGACTTCTATCCCACCACCATCCTTCTAGCAGAGGCTGCATTCCACACTCTGCTGTGAAGGAGCAGGTTCCTCTGATGAGGCTCTGATGTCCCTGACTTTCACGTGTTTTCCCTCAGGCCATTCTGCCTTAGTTTAGGGTTTCTATTGCTGTAAAGAGACGCCAGGACGGTAGCAGCTCTCATAAAGGGGAGTTCATTGGGACTGGCTTGCAGAGACATCTACGTTAAGATTCATAAAGATAGCAAAAGGATAGTTATGAAGACGCAAGGGAAATAATTGTGTGGTTGGAGCTCACCACAGCATGAGGAACTGTATTAAAGGGTCTCAGCATTAGGGAGGCTGGCCTCTTTACTGTGAATTCCTTAAAGAAACTTATCACTTAAGAGTAAATTTAGACTTAAATTTAGACATTTCACTGGGGCTGGCTTATAGTTCAGAGGTTTAGACCATAATCAACACGGCAGGAAGCATGGTGGCGTGCCGGCAGACACGGTGCTGGAGAAGGAGCTGGGAGCTCTACATCTGGATCCACAGGCAGCAGGTAAAGACTATGAAGTCACTAGGCCTGGCTTGAGCTTCTGAGACCTCAAAGCCCACACCCCAGTGATACACTTCCTCCAACAAGGCCACACCCACTCCAACAAGGCCACACCCACCCCAACAAGGCCACACCCACTTTAACAAAGCCACACCTCCTAATAGTGCCACTCCCTACAGGAATATGAGAGCCATTCTTATTCAAACCACCACGCATCATTTGTTAGAATTCAACTGTGTAAACACACCAGAATCTTCCCACTCACCCACTGAGCATTGGAGAATGCTTACATTTTTTTCCCAAATGTTTGGTTATTACAAATATTTTTACAAAATAAAAATGTTTTTGTGCAAAGCATGAAATTCATGTCTTTGGGCAAAACACCCAGGGGTGTGGTTGTAGGATCAAAGGGTGAGCACATGGCAGACTTGATTTCGAACTGCCACATGATGTCCAAGCGATCTCACAACAGGACAGCAGGCGTTCCCGTACAGCCTTGCTGTAGCCTGGTGGGGGCCCATCCTTCCCTCTGCTTGTCCCCGCCTGAGCCCTGCATGACTCAAGCTCACTGTGACCTGGAAGAGTCAGCAAAATCAGGTCTGATTACCAATCATCGCCTCATTCGGGACTTGTCCCTGAAGAGGAGGAGAATCCCACTTCCGCACTTAAGTGTGAGACAGCTTGCTTCCCCTTCAGTGTTCAGGAGCCAGGAGGCAGGAAGAATCAAACACACATTGTAGTCCTCTGAGTGTCTTAGCACGTGCCCTAATTATGATATTAACACACCCGTGTTGCTAGTTCAGTCTAGCAAATAAATGTACTTAAAACTCAAACTGGGTATGGCCACTTCCAAGGTGTGAGTCAAATGTCTCATCACTGAGAATAAATACATTTCCTGTGTATTTTTTTTTCCTCTTCAACAGGCAACCTGCTGGGAAATTGAGGCAGGGACAGGACAATATGGAGCAGGAAGAAGACAAAGGCAAGGGAGATTCCTACAGGACTGAAGACAGAATCATGATTGTGGGGAATCATCTCTGGGAAAATTGAGACATAAACAACATCCCTTGTGTCCCTGTGTTCCCTTACAACATCCCCAGTGTCCCTGTGTTCCCTTGTACAGAGTTAGAGAACAGAGGGCTTGAGTCAGTGCTTTGAGAATCTCCAAGTGGCCACCGTTGTAGGTTTCCCATGAGAACCCCCTCTCAAAGGGAGAAAGACTGTAAGTTAACATTAGCCTTGTGTAAGTTAGCATTAGCATTAGCATTGACATGGAAAAGGGAGCAAAGAGGTTACAACATGGCTAAGGGGAAAAAAAGAGAAAGAAAGAAAAAGCAGCTCCAGCTGACAGAAGACTAAGCCAAGAAGCCGCTTTACAACTCAGACGAGTTCCAAGGTAACCACCAGAATAAATTCTCTATTTGAAGTTAAGTGTCACCGAGGAAGGATTAAGAAAATAGTGTGACAGTTTTCTGGTTCGGGGGAATTCGAAATCATCCCCACAACAAAAGAAGGAGTAATTAGAATCTGTCACGGCACAGTCTAGATGCTCTTCCTCCAGTCCCACTAAAAGACTAAAAGCAATGCGAGTGAGCCATGCTGCATGGTAGTGCCACAAGCAGGCCTGGCTGCTGCTTCACCTGGTCCTGAAGCTGGCTCAGTCTCCTGCCTGCTGCTTCTGGCCATTTTACCTAGGTCTCCTCTAACCTTATTGATCTCATCCGAAAAGTTTGGATATATAGTATCATGGCCCCTGTAGGCTCATGTGTTTGGCCCATAGGGAGTGACGCTATTAGGTGGCCTAGTCAGAGGAAGTGTGTCCCTGTGAGCGTGGGCTTTGAGGTCTTATAGACTCAAGCTATGCCCAGTGTAACACACGGTCTGCTTCTTCTGCCTGTAGCTCAAGCTGTAGAACTACCAGCTCCTTCTCCAGCACCATGCCTGCCTGCGTGCTTCCCTCCAGGACGATGATGGACCAAACCTCTGAAAATGTAAGCCAGCCCCAAATTAAATGTTTTCCTTTATAAGAGTTCTGACTATGGTATCTCTTCGCAACAATGAAAACCCTATGACATATGTGGCCAAATCACAGGCCTAGGGGGAGGATGACATGGAATACCATGCATGAGGCATTGGCGCTGGTCCTCGAACCCAAGGAGTATTGGTATATGCTCAGCGCTCAGTGCTTATGCTCTTTTGGTTATAGCATTAAAAGCTTGGAACAAGTTCAAGTCCAGAAGACCTGTCATGAAAGCCAAGAACCAGCTTAGAGAGTGGTCCCAGTTCAAGATTCCTCATCTGCCATGGAGATGTGTGTCAAGGTAAGATGGTCTTGGGGTTTCTGCTCCTTCCTTACTGGCCTGTGGCAATACAAAAAACAGATGCTCATTTAACAGCTGCTTATGCTTGACCTCCGTGTAGGTAAGTAAGATGCACCAGACATTGCTCACAGAGGTTAGAGGCAGAGCTGGCACACAGATACTTAATAACCTGTATTTATAACACATACATGCAAGGGCAAGACAGGTGATGGGCAGCAGAGACAGCCAATCAAATAAAGGGTTTCACTACATACAAGTTTCCCCTACTAGTTGGTAGTAAGACAAGAAGCCAGGTGATGTGAATAGATAAAGTCATGGTGTGATGGTTTTGTATACACTCAGCCCAGGGAGTAGCACTATTAGAGAGTGTGGCCCTGCTGGAGTAGATGTAGCCTTGCTAGAGTAGGTGTGTCACTGTGGGTGTGCACTTTAAGACCCTCATCCTAGCTTCCTGGAAGCCAGTATTCTGTTAGCAGCCTTCAGATGAAGACGTAGAACTCTCAGCTCCTCCTGCACCATGCCTGCCTGGATGCTGCCATGCTCCCACCTTGATGATAATGGCCTGAACTTCTGAACCTGTAAGCCAGCCCCAATTAAATGTTGTCCTTGTAAGAGTTGCCTTGGTCATGGTGTCTGTTCACAGCAGTAAGACCCTAACTAAGACACATGGCTAAAAAGGAAAACCTTAATCTATACTCCAGGCATACAGCATTCAGACAGGTGGTTTTTGTAGGTGAAAATATTTTTTCTTGACCTTGATTTCCAAATCCCTTTGATATGTCACTTTGTAAGAATAAACGTACACACACAGTTTAGCTCTGTGAAACAAAGGAATAGTAATTACCTGCCACAAAATAATAGGATCCCTTTTACTGTAAAAGCCAAATTCTTGCTAAGCAAACAATAATCAGTACCGGGAGGAAAACACTACCTCGCCTGTGTGCTGTGAAAACATCTCAAACAAACAGTCGTTCAGCAGTTAAGGTGAAAGGTAATATTTATCAGCTGGCTCACCTCGGTCCTTATCCAAACACTCTCAAGCCTCCAAGACTCCTGTGCAGGTGAATGTTTGTAGACCTTTTTGCTCCTTTGAGAGGCAAGGACCCGGATGCAGGAACAGTCCGCTGTGCGTTCAGGGACTGTTCTGTACAGCGCACTAAAAGCTTAAGACATGGGAATTCCCAACACTCCCCCAAGAACAGGGAGAGGCTAGTGACGTTTCTCCTTTAACAAGATTCATTTTCAAGAAACAGCATCCGAGGCCCTCTTGTCTTCCAGCTTAACCAAGTCCTCTATGTGCATGGTGTGGGAACAGGATGCTATGGGTGTTCTTACTACGGCTCTTTAACAGTTATTAAGTCACTCCTACTTCTGGCTATGTCTTATCTAATGGCATTAACCTTTTGTGGAAGGCCTGGGTTTCAGAACTATTGACACCTAATTTTCTCTTCTCTGGACTGCTTCCAAATTCCAGATGTTACTCTCAGAATATCACAGACAACCCTCTCACTATGGAAAAAACTATGTCAAGTAAAGCTGAAATAACCCTCTCCAGGTTCAGGTACACACACACACACACACACACACACACACACAGACATTCACTCACACACATACTCAAAAACCAAACACATATACACACACACTTGACAGAGAAAGGCAGTGGTTTTTAAAACCTGATAAATGGCTTTGAATATTCATTATCAACTTACAACACACTACTGTTATTTCTCTTTTTATGATGCTTTTGCCTAGCCCAGCTTGTGCCCAATGTAGTGTGTTCATTAGCAACAAGTCTACTCCCCCTTGAAATTACTCCCCATAGGCCTCTGTGCTGCCCAGATGCCTGGGAGGATAACAGGCTGTACTGAGAGGGATTTCGAGGATGGGTAGAAATGTTTATGCAAAGTTTCAATACCAAAGATCCTCATAGTAGTTGGGGGAGACAGAACACTATGAGTTAGCATGCACGGGGACAGTCCCACAAGGTAATATGGCATAAAGATAAAGGCAGCATAGATGTAAGCATTGTTATCAACTAAATGTTCATGTTCTCCCAAATTTCAAAACATTACTAAGTGGTAGGGTTTTGGAAGGGGATTGGACCATGGTGGGGTGGCCCTTATATACACGATTAATGCCTTTCTAAAAGTGCCTCCAAAGGCTCACGGGCTTCTTCTGCCATTGAGGAGACAAAGAAAATCATCATATGGAACCAAACGTGATGGCCTCTTGTTGTTGACTTCCTAACCTCTAGAACTGTGTGTGTGTGTGTGTGTGTGTGTGTGTGTATATACATACACATATACATACATATATGTGTACACGCACACGCGCACACACACGCACGCACACACACAATGCACACACACACACACACACACACGCACACACACGCACACACGCACATGTGTGTATGTGTTACTTATGCTACTCTGCCCTTGATGAAATGAAGACAAAATCACATGTTGCAATAGCAAGCCCAAAGGCACCTGGCATCTCGGACACACTCTCTCTACATGGCTTCCATCCTTAAGGCTCAAGGTACAGTTGCTTGGCTGTGAAGTACCACTTTATTTCCAGCCAAACTGAGAGAAGAGGGGGAAGGGCCAGGAAGCCTGCCTGACCGCTGAGTCAGCTCACTTTGCATAGCCTGCCTGCCTCCCACCCAAGGACTGCAGCTTAATCTCATTGACTACCCAAGGGAAGCCAGGAAATACAAGTGTTTATCCAGGCACTGGGCCAGCTGGCCAAACCTCAAGCTGCTGTGAGTAGAGGAGAATGAAGAGTGGGGAGGTAAGTTATAGTCTCCATACTAAATCTAAGAAGAAATATTCTTGAGCTTGGCTGGGAAATGTGGCCCCTTGAAAGCAAGGGTCCCTCCCTAATCCTGTACTTCTCCCAGTAGGGACAAGGATGAAAATGGGCCAGGATATTTAACTCAGCTGCACAAATCTTCTAGAATATTTTTAAATGTAGGATGAAAGGAAATCTTGATTATAGGAGTGAAATAACTTTCTCATATCAGAGGAAGTTATTCAAGCTGAAATATAGCCCTTCATCTTGAAAACAAAGCATCCATTAGAGGGCTAGTCTGTTCCACGAAAGGAAGAGGGAGATCTGCAGATGTCTGCAGTGTCTGCTGGCCAAGGGGGCGGGGCACAGCACTCTGCTGGCCAAGGGGGCGGGGCACAGCACTCTACTGGCTAAGGGGGCGGGGCACAGCACTCTGCTGGCTAAGGGGCGGTACATAGAACTCATTATATTAAGAAACAGACAATTGGAAAGAGAAAGCAAACTTTCAAACCTGTACTTGTCACTGACTGACAGAAAGGATGACTTCACACAACATGTGGCACATCTGGTCAGAAGGGAAGCTTTAAAAACTTTAAACAGGTGTACCATGCTTCCTGAGACCCTGAGACAGTGGGAGGTACAACGTAAATCAGTGCAAATCTTTGTTTTGCAAAGCTACACTAGCAGGCATATAAGATATGACATTAAATAAAAAAACAAAACAATTTCTTTCCGGTTTTTTTGAGGTTTTAATATAATTACATCAACTTATCCCTTTCTTTTCCTCCCCTCAAACTCCCTCATATACCTATCCTTTCTATCTTTTAAATTCATGGGCTCACTTTTCATTAATTGTTGTTACATACTATATGTGTATGTGTATGTATATGTGTATGTATATGATGTGTATGTAGATTATGTATATGTATATGTTGTGTATGTGTATGTATATGTGTATGTAGATGATGTGTATGTAGATGATGTATATGTTGTATATGGTGTGTATGTGTATGTATATGTATACACATACACATATATATAATTCTTAAGTACATAAGTAACATCCTATTTACTCTGTGTTACTTGTATGTGTGTTTTCATGGCTGTTACTTGCAATTGAATACAATTTGCATGCTCTTCCCTACAGGGGGATATGACTCCAGCTCTCAATATTCCTTAGTTGCCTGTAGTTCTTTGTAAGAGTTGAGGCCTTATGGGCTTTCCCTTGTCCACTTTAGTGTGTCTAATGTTGTGTCCGTGTTCAGTTCATGTCTGAAATTATATGGATGTAGCTTCTCATGTGATTGGGAGACACAGTCTCACAGCAAATTCCTTGACCCTCTAGCTCTTAGAACCTTTCCACACTCTCTTCTGAAATGTTCCCTAAGCATCCTAAGACATGTGTGTTATGGCTAAGACCAAAAGCACCTGGCCAGAGAGACTGCCGTTGAGCACACCCTGCTGGAGCCTTGGTCTCCTTGGTCCCTCCCTGATTTGTCACTATACCAAAGAACGGACGGTCTGTTTAAGCTCAAGCTTAGTGTGACTTTCAGTGACGACTACCTTTCCAGAACTGTCATGCAATCAGCAGCAACAACAATGTGCATCTCTACCTGTGATGATCCTGTATGTGTGTATATATAAGAAGAATGGCCTTTAATCCCAGCACTTGGGAGGCAGAGACAGGTGGATTTCTGAGTTCGAG
>NC_034598.1:57130106-57180915 GCF_900095145.1 Mus pahari
AAGAAGAAGAAGAAGAAGAAGAAGAAGAAGAAGAAGAAGAAGAAGAAGAAGAAGAAGAAGAAGAAGAAGAAGAAGAAGAAGAAGAAGAATGAGTGTCTCAGCAAAAACTGTAGTAGCGATTCTAGCATCTAAGATTCACTGAGCAAGGGTACCATGGGGAAAGGAGTTGACGTGTTATATGTATAAAGCCTAGAAAGTGCTTCCTAATACTATGTCATGATTCTATGACATAACATGTAGAGCTCCCAAGACAAACTAGGGGCAAAGGTTAGGGTGAATTCCTCTCTCTCTCTCTCTCTCTCTCGTCTTAAAAGCTCATGCTTTTAAATATAACTCCCAATGTTTTATAGAGGTTGCTCATAATCCCCTGACCCATGGGAAACGCCAGGCCAGTGTGGAGGGAGGGAGTGGTTGGAAACTTTGGATCTTGTTTCTTGTACTCAGTCAGCCAGCGAGCCTATACAAACTGATAAACTCCAGTCCTGTGAGAGACCCAGTCTTAAAAAGTAAACAATACAATTTAAAAAAGTAAGAAAGTAAGACACCCAAAGTCAATTTCTCTGGACTCTATCAACACACATACACATGTTCAAGCACACCCATTCACACACATGTGCATACACTAGCAAACCACACACACACACACACACACACACACACACACACACACACACACGAGGTTGAAGGCACCGGGTTAAGGATGTTTAGAAACACTGTAAGAAAGATCCAGGGAGAAGCGATGTGAACGTGAATCTTCTGCATTGATGCAGAGATCCTCCTGGCAAACTAATTTACAAATCATGTGTTTGTCTATAGACATAGAAATAGTGATGCTAGTGTTCTACTCTAAATAAAATATGAATCCCCTTGAGTGTACATTTCTGTTAATACTCTTATTTAGCAATAAACACACAGGTTCTGTTTCAAATACTCATTCTTTCAAAGGCTCAGGATAGAGGAAGGTTCACAGCCATGTGAAAAATTAATAGAAAAATTCATCTTTCTTTCTGACAGAATTTTGACTCAAGCTTATTTGTAAAAACAGCACAGGGCACTGACCACGTGCGAATCCTGTGGAGGGAGGTGTGTCACAGCAGTCCGTCTGGCTTCACAGTGACAGACAGAAGCCTTTTCTATGGGGCCTTCACAGGGGCCTGGGCACCCTTAGGAGCCTGAGGTGGAGCTCTGGCCTCTGCCTTGACTTGAATCTTGGACTTTAGCTGGCAGAGCCTGTGGCAGTTGGTCACAGGGCCTCTGATCTGCTCCCTATGCTTGGGGTGAACAATGAAAGCCAGATGACTGTGTTTGCATTTGGGGCCCTTTGGCATTTTGGACTTAACCATCTTAGGACTTCTTGAGGGCCTTAATGGCCTCTGCACACACACTCTCTGCCTTTGTATTTCCTGTGTCTTCTTCATGACTTTCTTGTGCTTCCTGGCAAAGTGCAAGCTCCTCGGGAACTTGGGGTTGACCCCCTTTGGGGATGCCTTATCTTTGTGACCAAGATTTCCTGATGCCATCTCAGTGACATTTTGAGGACTGCATTTGTGTGGTATGGTTCTTGGATTCGGCCATGTCTACACCAGAACCCACAGCTCCTGAAGTGCCAGGGACATGACAGAATAGCTCAATTTTACTTTTCGACCCATGGAGTTCTTAGCTGTGTACCTTCAAACACTTTCTTAGCACGAAAAAATAAATAAATAATTGGTCGAATTCCAAAACAAGCACAAGATATTCTTTTAAATACTAATTTTCAATTTGCATTTAATAACTCGGGGATCTTTTGTTGATTACTATTCTATGCAAATCAACAAGCAAGAAACCATACAAACAAAGCAGAGTACAGCACCACAATCCAGAGTCATCATTTATTTTGACATCCTGGTTCGGTTTTAATTATTCATTATGGTATTTTACTGCAGAGCATAAATGTGTTGTGGTGCATTCTTTTAGGTTAATCTATGTGCTTCGGTATCTCTGAGACTTTATTTCCCCATTAAATGCTTTCAATATTCAAGAGGAACCATATTTGAGACAAAGTCTGAGGTTATTTAGTAACACAACTGGATAAATTATACTCTAGTATTTACCTGCTTCTACAGTGTGAAGAATTTTTTTTTGTTGAGACAGGGTTTCTCTGTATAGTCCTGGCTGTCCTGGAACTCACTTTGTAGACCAGGCTGGCCTTGAACTCAGAAATCCACCTGCCTCTGCCTCCNCACACACACACACAGAGCAGGGGGCGTGGGTAAGAAGAGATGATGGTGATGATGATGGTAATGATGACTATGATAGTGATGGAAGGGTAATAAACAGCAAGAAGTCAGGGACTGGTGACAGTTACCTAACACTACAAGTCTCTCTTTACCACAGTCCAGGATGGGATGGATCTAGGAACTTCAACTTATAGATGGACTATGGTGGCAAACAATGGGAAACAGAGCTGTCTGCCCCTGATCAGTCAAGCCTAGGGCTTCAACACCAGGCTTCAGATGGAGCAGTGCAGAGTTTCTGCATCTACTGACGCAGAAGCAGTGTGGGTGTGTTTTCTTCTGCGAAACTACTGTCTCTATAAGAGACATGTCTGTCATATGAAGAGAGCGTGGAGGATATATTCAGTGGCCCTTTATATGAGTAATATAACAAGTGCTAGATAGCTAAAAATGAGCAGCAGAGGCAGGAAAGGTTTGGTTCTACTGTGTGGGCTAGAGGGCGCTAGAGAGCGCTGGAGGGAGCTGGAGGGCACCAGAGGTCACTAGAGAGCACTGAAGGGAGCTGGAGGGCACTAGAGGGCGCTGGAGGGCACTAGGGGGCACTGGAGGGCACTGGAGAGGACTGGAAGGCAAGCTAACATACTAATAAACATCTGTATATTTAATAACCCATTTTTTTGCACATTAGTCACTGAATGCGTAGTTCCCTGGTACAGATGTCTTGCTTGCTGACCAACATTCACCGTTAGAAAGAGCCACTGTCCTGAAGAAGCGGTGATTGCTTGATGTGATGGCTTGTATATGCTCGCCTCAGGGAGTGGCACTATTAGGAGGTGTGTCCCTGTGGGTGTGGGCTTTAAGACCCCCATCCTAGCTGCCTGGAAACCAGTCTTCTCCTGTTTGCCTTCAGATGAAGATGTAGAACCCTCAGCTCCTCCTGCACCAGGCCTGCCTGGGTTGCTGCCATGTTCCCACCTTGATGATAATGGACTGAACCTCTGAACCTGTAAGCCAGCCCCAGTTAAATGTTGTCTTTATAAGATTTGTCTCAGTCAATGCATCTGTTCACAGCACTGCCACTAACTAAGACACTTGGTTATCCCAGTCCATCTTGTTTTTGGTTGCTGTTTCAGAAAAGTTCATGACAAGATGGAAGCCATGTAAGTATGGATGGGTCTTGATAAGGAGCAAGGATGGAGGATAGAAAGTCCTTGGTCTGACCCCTGGGTGGTGGTTTCTTCAGTTGCAAATTAAAATAATAATAGCAAGGGACCTCTATGAAGTTCAGGAAGTGCTCAGGATCTACATTCTAAGACTATTTCAAGATTAGCTTCTTAGGAACATGGACATGGTTCTCTGTGCATGTCTCCATCTTCCTTCAAACTGACAGAGCTTGAAAATAATGTTCAAATGCTTTTTTGCTCATTATTTGAAAAATAAAGCAACGGTAGCTTACACTATAGACCAGTCCTGAAGTGTTCACAAGAAGGGAGCCTTTATCCCAGGACTCAGGAGACAAGATGCTGAACTCTAAAGAGTCAAGACTAGCCTGCTCTATGGAAGTTCTAGCATAA
Organism: Mus pahari; assembly: GCF_900095145.1. Taxonomy (NCBI): domain Eukaryota; kingdom Metazoa; phylum Chordata; class Mammalia; order Rodentia; family Muridae; genus Mus; species Mus pahari. The sequence goes on from NC_034598.1 coordinate 57,133,897, forward strand.
TCAGATCTACTTGGGTAGACCTCACCTGAGGTGTGGGGGGAACATGTGCTTACATACAATTAGTATTTCTGAGTTGACACCTTTGCTGGCCTTCTTTTGTGCTCCTTTCGGATATTCAATAGATATTTCCTATATAAAAACTGGGGACTCCTGGTTTTCTTTTCTTCCTTGATTGCTGTTCAAAATTCCTCCGTCTGAATTTTATGTCATAAGGACAAAGCATAACAGGATATGTCCTTTCTCCCTTTGCATTATAAAAACCGGTCACTGAGCTCTCTGCTACAAAAACTGAACTTTCCATCCATGTGTGCTTTTGTGCAGGAAGTGTAAGTGTCTAGACACAAAGTGAAGAGATAGCACAGGAAGGCACAGCTAGGAAGCTGTGCACAACCAAAAACTCTAGAGACGCGCCCGGAGGACCAGGCAAAGCAGCAAGAGGGATTTTTTTTTAAAAAAAAAACTAAGACTGCCTTACCTCTGCTGTCATGCTAGACCAGTGGTTCTCAACCTGTGGGTTTCGACCCCTTTTGGGTTGAGATAGTTACATTATGATTCATAACAATAGCAAAGTTACAGTTATGAAGTAGCCACAAAATAGTTTTATGGTTGAAGGGTCACTACAACATGAAGAATTGTGTTAAAGGGTCACAGCATTAGGGAATTTGAGAAGCACTTAACTAGACCAAATAGCAGTTCCGCTATGAGATGGAAATTGTCTATTTTCAATAGGAACTACTAGCAATGGTTTCATGAGCAACAGAAAAATAACAACACAGCCCTCAATTTCTCTGAAAGGGTCAACTTTAGAAAGCCTTCCTGAAATGTTCAACTGCTAGGAAGGTCTTATTTATTATTAATTATTAATCATATGCATTACTACACAGTCATTTAAAAATTATAGGCCAAGTTGACAATGGCCTTGGGAAAGCTCTTGAACATTTGCAAAGGTTTCTTCAGTTTTATTTTATTTTATTGTACTTTTATTTTCTTTAATAAAAGTCATAGTGTTTAAGTTTTCATTGCAGTGTGCTAAGACAATGATGTATTTTTATTTATCTGTTTAAAATATTTAAACATAAAAATATTTAATATTCTGTACTAAATCGAGATAAGATGCTATTAATGAGAATTAATTAGTGAGAACTCCTCAGTGATGCTGTTAATGAGAATGTGGTCACTCCTCAGTGTATAAGGAGGAGGTTAAAATCATCCATAAAAATACTGACAAAGATGCACAATTGGAAATATAACTAGATTGTTAGGAGTTATGCTTTAATAAAAGTTCAGACAGAAAATATATACCATGTAAAGTCGAGGCAGGCAGATGACATCATCTCTGTCTTAGACGATTTTCTTTTAGCACGTTTTATTTTTTAAACTCTATTCTCCATCCAGATGGAAGCAAATTCCCAGCACACAGGATGCGCTCAGCACCCTGTCTCTGCTGCCTTCAGTCAGGCTCTGCCCTCTACAGCACAGCCGCTCTGGGAGCAGATTTCCCCTGAGGAGCCAGGCTGTTGCTAGGGGCAGCAGGAAGGATGGGGACAACACAGACCGCAAGGAGTCAGAGCAGAGCAAGCAAGCAAGCAAGCACAAAACAATGTGGTGTTTATTGAACACCTACTAGGCTGATATTATTCAGGTTAGGAATCTATACCTTCAAACATATTCTCTGTACATAAAAACTCCTAGGTGATTTTTCACTTTGTTTTTTGTATTATTGTTATTATTATTTTGAAATACTGCCCAACGCTAAGAAGAGTTTCAGAAAAATTGTACAAAATGGCCTCATTTTGATCAGCTTGCCCTAATGTCAGTCAGTACCTCACACAACCTTCACAACAATCATCAAAATGAGGAAGTTTCCCTTGGTAAAATGCTATCCGTTAAACTCACATGCTTACGTCTTCTATCATTTCCACAAATGCCCTCCTGGTCTGGATTGACTCGGGATTCTGCACCATGCTCAGTCATCTCCCTTCTTATTCTCATCCACCCTTGTCAATCATGACCTTGGCATTTCTACTAGCCAAATATTAGGCAAGCCACACAGAAGTATGTTCAAGAATGCTATATATTTTTGATGGATCTGAGTGTTTAACAGAAAGATGGCAATTGAAGTTGACTGGGGTGGGAAGCAGGAATCTATTTATAACTCACTAATTCAATATCCTTTCATCGTAGTTTGAAGAATGTCAAGCAATTGGACATTCAGTCTTAAATAAATGCAGAAATGGTCTCTGCTCCTATGGGTTTTATGAGATATTAGATAAGCCATGACAAGTGTACCGGGAACCATAAAGAGCGAGTGCGGAGGACAGAGAGCAACCGCTTGACACAGTTTCCCTATCTGCAGAAGTCTCAGAAGTCTCCCAGAGAAAATCACAGCAGTAGGCTGAGAGCCCAGTGGTAAGCCAGGGATCCCTCTACAAAGAAACAAAGACAGGTGGGGAACACCTGGCAGAGAGGGTAGCGGTTAGAAGAGAGTCCAGAGGACACTGGGAAGCAAGAAACCACCATTTTCATCCAAGAGTAGAAACTTCACCTGGGAATAAAGAAAGAAGACAGACCAGGAATGGAGACATAGAAATTCTCTATCAGCTGCATACTATGTGGTCCCGTTCCTGTTCGCAGGGACCAAGGGGTGAGGGAGTGGATCATGAGGAAGGCACGCCGAGCTGAACAAGGACCCATAAAGGACAGGAGGTGAGCGGCAAGAGCAACGGTGCCGGTGCCGCGTTACTTCCAAGGTGATGGAAGCTGGGCCATCAGCAAATCAGCAGCCAGAACGGAAAAACGTAATCTGAAAAATAGATGGACTTTCTCTCAAAGCTTCTACGCCACGGAGATTATACAGATAGGCCACCTTAAACTTGGCTGAATGGGTCCGGGTTGTTGCTTTCAGTGAGAGGCTTGATCTTTAGAGTTTTGTGCATGTCAAGGCAAGCATTCTGCCACGGAACTACATCTTCTCAGAGTTTTGAGACAGAATCTTGTCATGTATACAGCCCAGGCTGGCCGGGGACTCAGTCTCCCTGTCTCAGACTCCTGAGGAGAAGGATGTCCATAGACATCTACCACATCTAGTTAGAGAATTATTTTTGTGTTTAACACCAATTTAAAAAAAAAATACATTTTAAGGATGTAAGACTTCTACAGGGTTCTTGCTTGGCATGAAAATACCAGTGGTGGTAGTGGAACTTTGGTTTCCCCCAACCCCTACCCTTTACTATCAAGAAGATGGGACAGAGAAAAAGCGTACAGAACCAAGCCAACAGGAGAGAACCCAGAGAGATGCGCAAGCAGGGCTTGGAGGTGGGGCAAGGAAGAAGTCCAGGAAGATCTGGAACATGTGAAGCCGGAGGAGCTCTGAGGGGGAAAGGTGGGTCATGACAACCCTAAGGAGAGACCTTCAAGGTGGCACTCCATCCTGCCGAGAATGGAAATGGTGACCTATGTCAGAGATTCGTGGACTCCAGCTTTGTGCACGGTGGCTGCCACAGGTGGCCGTGGCGAATGTAATTTCAGAGCAGAAATTTATTAAAACAAACCGAAGAGCAGATGGGACCTGAGGAGACAGTGCCACAGTTGGAGGAGCCTCCTTCAAAGGTCACCCATGAGGTTGAGGGGTGAGATCGGAGTCTGTCACCTTCAGGGTATGGGATCTATTTATAGGGCAGACACTGTGCTCCCTGGCCAAGGGGAGGAGCAAGGTGGAACTCTCTGAGAATGGCGCACATTTCTGAGAGGATCCTCCAGTGAAGAGACAACTGAGGTCATTTTCAACTGTGACAATGTCTTCGCTGCAGGTCAGAGAGAAGTAGATGCAAGACATCGGCCTACAGACTGACAACCCCAAACCCGAGACAACTGTGAGTTTTACCAGGACCCAGGGACATCCCACAGTGCCAAGGGAACTTGACTCAGACCTTAATGGACCCCACGCGTATTCTTAGACTTCACTGCACTTTTGCCTTCGTTTTAGCAACCATTCACGTTTCGCTTCTCCCTCTCATTTTGTTTGCATTGACCACTATATTGATTGATTTGTTTTGTCTTGCTGACCTTGTTTTGATTTATCCCTTGTCTCCCTTTCTCTCTTCTCTACCATTTACTTTCTTTGATAACACATTAATGTATTAGCTAATGTGTCAAGAACTCAGGTTTCTGCCCTCCTTGTTCATGTAGCCCCGATCACCAGTTACTATACCTGCCAGGACTCTCTGTAAAGAACGAATCAAGATCGTGTGCTGAGAAACACCTAAACACTGCTTCATGGACTGGGTACCAAACTAAGGATGCTTCATGGACTGGGCACCAAACTAAGGATGCCTCATTGACTAGATACCACACTAAGGATGCTTCATGGACTGGGTACCAAACTAAGAATGCTTCATGGACTGGGTACCACACTAAGGATGCTTCAGACAGATAGTTTATTTACCTGTTCCAGAAGGATAAGGACTTTTGTGATCCTGGAAATTTTTTCCATATGCAAAATTGTTCCGACTTAAATCCTGTTTCCACCAGGATGGTTTTATTTGTTGTTTTGTTTTTGTTTTTGTTTTCGTTTTATCAGATCAGAGGCTAGTGTGAATCTTCTTTTCTTTCCTAACCCGTTGCTTGGATCAAATTTGGTTCACACTCTTCTAACGGCTGCCTGTATCCAGTTAAGACTCAGCATGGGTAACGCCTTCTGTCACCAAAGTGATTACATGTATAATCTGAAGGTATAGACGGGTGTGGGAACAAGGTATGTGGTGATAGGAGCACCCCCTGTCTTCTGCTTGGTCCCTTCTCTCCACATCCAGATTATTCTCTAGAACACCATTTCATTAACCAAACTCCTTCTCCTCTAACATGTCTCAAATGTCATCACGAGCTGCTGTCAGAGGACACCAAAACATTTCCAAGTTACCTCTACAATAACATGGGGTCCCCAGGAGACACAATTTAAAAATCTTTCATAAACTAACAGTATCCAAAAGACTCCCATCCCACAAGCCTGATGCCTTATCCATCAGAGAAAAACATACTCAACGATATTTTCTGATATCTGATCAATGCATTTAATTAAAGTCTTTTAACAGATGTTGGAGACTGAGATTAACATTTCTAGGAATACACAGGTATAGCACACACAACCCCGGGCGTGGAATGAAACAAGAACTTCCCATCCCTGTCTTCCCTTCCCCCCACTCATATTTCTTCACTCATTCTGACCAGTTTGCTGAGAGAGAATCAGCCCCCTGCCCCCGCTCTCCCTGCCTGACCTCAGGAGGAGAGCAGTAGTGAGTGCCATTTGTACATTTAGATCTTCAAGGTTGAGCTTTCTCTTTGCTTGTGCTCCTGGGTTCCAAGAAACACACTTTCATACTCGGGAATCAGGGGAACTGTGTCACAGGCCTGCAAAGGTCTCAGTTTATCCACAGGGAGGGAAAGATGGCCGAAGTCTGAAACCATCATATTACCACGACATCCAAACTGTTTCATCAAGGTCAACGAGTGTACATCCTGCTTTCAGGCTGTACCATCCTGTGAAACCCAGTCTGAGGTTCATGGAAGTGTAAGTGTTCGCTCTCAGAAATGATTTTGAGAGAGAGGGAGGGTCAGTGGGGGGGGGGGATAACAGAAAACTGGACATAAGTTGTTGACCAAACATTAAAAAGCACAGAGTGAGAATTATATGTGATCATATATATGCACCTTTGAATCCTAATACCAAGGAAGTCCAGTCAAGGAGATTTTGATTACAAAGCCCCTTCTTGCCCCTTGGAATGACACAGCAAGGCTCTATCTCACACACAAAAATAACAACAACAACAACAACAAAAACCATAACAACAGCAACAAGCAAACAAACAAAACAACAAAACAAAACAAAAAACATACAATAGAAAAAATGGCAAACTGGAGAAGTCTTCAAAAATCAGCTTTGGGGCCCAATGATTCTGCAACTGTCCCTTCAAGTTCCCAGAGATGTGTGAAGGACAGGTGGTCCCGCCTTACAGCCCCATATAACCAGGGTGTTTCTTTTGTTATGTCTTCTTCATTCTGGACATCAGAGAAAACTTAAAAGCTTAAAGCCATTATTTAAACTGCAGGTACCAATGGATTCGCCACCTCACAAAACATTCACTAAGTAACACACAGTGTGACTGGAGACTCAAGGCTCTAGAGTTCTTCCTGGGACAGGGAGACAGACAAAAAGCTACAACCCTTGGTGCCAGTGGCTTCAACGGGGAGGAAAGTCTTACAGATGTTTTCACACCTGGAAATCACAACTCTGCTTGTGCCCAACAGTAAAGAATTCTTCTAGCATCCAGCAAAGGTGTCCAACCTTCTCACATTGAGACATGATCTTTTCAGCGAATGTGTTGGGCTGCGTTCATGGGCACCCTAGGGCAAAGCCCCGCATGGGTCACACGCTGGACATGTACTGTATGGAGGAGTGAGATCCTGACTGAATGTATTGGTTGGCACGGGCTCTGCATGGTAAGGGCTGAGGAATTGGACCCATGGGAACCCAGCAAAGCCTTTCCCTCCTGCCAGATTCAGGAAGACAAAGCCTTTCTCTGCCCAGGTACCAGAAGTTTAAGAATGACTGAGCAGTCTGTGCACACACTACCAATGGCATCTTCCTCCTCCTGGATAGTTTCAGTCTGACTGCTCATGCTAGCCCCCCCACCCCCACCCCGGGCTGTATGTGAGAAATACTTTGAGGCTCTGGATTCCTGCAACTCTATCCCTGGTCGAGGCAGCGCCATCTTAGTGTGCAAAGCTCACCCGCCATCCCAGATGTTTTGTGCACTTCTGTTACTTCTCCAGTGTGGCTCTCCTTCCCTCACAATCACACTAGGGATTGCAGATCCAAGACTCATAAGTTTCAGCCCCCGACCAGGCTATCCGGGGTGGTTTGTAGGTCTTGAGACGGGCTCTCACCATGTAGCCCCTCGCTGGCCTGGACATGGCTCTGTGGACCAGGCTGGCCTCAAACTCAGAGATCCACCTGCCTCTGCCTCCTAAGTGCTGGGACTAAATGAGAGTTTGTTTTTTAACATAATCCTTTAGGGCCCCAGTAAGTGGCCCATTGCCAAGTTCAGCCAGTCAATTAGAGGACTTAACCATGCCATTGGTTAGCAGCATTATAAATGTGGTTCTTTTAATTTTTGCTCAGCACACAGGGCACAAGATGCATGCCCACGGAGCTGGGTGCCTAGAGTTCAGAGAGATTTCCCAGGCACTATCAAATTCAGAATAAAAACAAAACAAAACAAAACAAAAAAAAAAAAAAAAAAAAACATAATCCTTTAGGGGTAAGAGTCCATGTCATTGTGCTTTCTGTCCATGGCCTCTAGTTTTAGCACAGAAAGCACAGGGAGTGGATCTGTTAGCCTCCCCTACAAGAGGCTAATTCTGACTTATTTCAGCCTTTCATTCAGTCACTCAGCCATCATCATCATCTTCTTTAAGTATTCTACTCCCAGAAGCACCACCTCCCTCTATGTCAGTTACCTCGTGGTGCCATGGTTTTACCAAGACAGAAGAGACTTTGAGAAGAAAGGAGTCTTGAAGAAATGGCACTTCTCATAAAAACGTTATCCATTATAATCGCAACAAAAGCGCTACAGCTCTCCAGGCAGGAGTCAAGAAAAATATCTAAATGAAAAGAGGCACAGCAAAAGGTGGCCAGGCCATTCAAACTTACTCTTCTTCATCAGTCATTCTGAAGAGGGGTAGAGGTCTGCGAGACAGGTTAAGACCCACATGGCCATCCAGACAACGGTTTATTGATGCCACATTCAAGACATGGCATGCTGTGTATTCCCTGATTGACACGCAGATTCAGAGCACTGAGCAAGAGATGGGAGTGAACAGTTCCTGCTACCATGTCTCACCCAAGCACCCAAGAGGGCCAAGACCAAGCACCAGACACTGAATTAATGTGGTTTTCTTGGTACTTTAATGTACAGAAACAAAGTGATCTATTTGTTGAAAACTGATGTTACCTGCATTCCTTAATTTGAATATTTCTAATTGTGGTTTCTATACATGGGAATCCAGCTATAAACTAGAATGAAAAGCTTTAAAGCCCAGTAAAATTATAAAATTTAACATGCATATAATTTTATTTCAAAGAAAACAGTATCAGTTAAAAAGCTTGAAAATGAAATTTCCGAACACAGGCTTTGCATAAGGAGTGTACTTCAGTTTTAACATAAAATTTAAGTACCACCTGCTTCTAAGAGATTTGAAGTAATACATAAGCTGTTTCTTAAAAGGTTTGAATAGCTATGACTATAATGTCTATAAAATTTTACTTTGATCTTACAGGCAGACAAGATAAAAAGGAAAAGGTGGAGAGATACTTTTTATTTTATTCATCTGATAAGATAAAATGTGTTCTTTTAGGGAAAAACAAACAAATATTTTAGCACTAAATTCTAAACAGACTTGATCACAAAGTATTAATCAAAGAAATTTAAACAGTAGGGCATTTAACAGTATCATGTCTTCAATAAATCCTGCAGTAGAAATCTGAACAACAATCCTAATAAGATTGGGTATTACTGAGATAGTCAATAAAATACAGAAAATGTCACAAATGCGCTTCAGTCCAAGTGCTCCAGTGGGGATGCCCTAAAGATGACACAAATAAATTATTTATGAGCAGAGTTTTAAAAAAGCAAAAGGAAAGACATGTCTACTACTCTTTCTTTTTTCTTCTCCTCAATTGTCTCTGTAGGAAGTTCCTCTGAAATTGATTAGCAAACTGGCTATCATCAAGGACCTTCTCTCATGTCTGAAGGAAGAGATGCCCATACTAAACATAGTAGCGCTGGATTAACCCTCCATTGTACATGAAGAAACACCAGGTAAGCGATCACCATGGGGTCGGGTCCCACAGCTCCTGGCTTCCTAATTGGCTTCAGCAACTGGCGTTTGATCTTTTCCACAGTTGAAAGAACTACTCACTTAGACCTCCAAAACACTTTTCTGAGGAAACTGATTCTCCACCTACCACTATCCTACAAAGCTCCTTAGAGCTTTGGGTTAGCTAACATGCAATGTCAGTCTCTCACATTGGGTAGAGAATGCACCATAAATTTACCTAATCACAGGCCTCCGTTTCTCGGCGCATCCTATGCAACTGAGTTCGGAAATACCACTAAAGCTGACCATATATTTTTTTAAGTCTTTCCATTTTCCAGGGTCTTTCTTTAAGCCTCAATTTTTTTTAGAATCAGGTATTGCCTCCTCAAACAACAGATGAGTCCACATGACATTTCGGCACAACATCTGATTTTCCCTACAAAGATCTTCCAGGGAAAATTAACTTTAAAATATGTCCCAAACATCTGGATGAAGCAGGAGGGTATTGCTCAGCACTGTTGAGCAATGTGTGTATTATTAGCAAAATATGAGTGTCTCTGGCATAGCTGATACTAGACATCTTCTTCAGATGAAGTGATAAAAGACACAGTATCGTGAGGAGGAGGTGAACATTTAATGTCTTGAGCCTAAAGTGGAATATTTCCTATTCGAGTCTATCAGGGGGTCATCCAAGCTATAAAGACAAGAGCTATAATAAGATGAATTCAAATAAACATGTAAATGCTCACTTGTTTACAGAATTTGATACTGAAAACTAGTCTGCTGGTAGATAATTCCCTTTTGTTCCTGGGATCAGAGGAACTTGATCATCATAATAGTCAAAACGCACTCTGCTATCGGCCATGGCATGCTCATGTTAAGTCATTAAATTCTAATAATCGTCCTATGAAATGGTTATTATTGTCGTTCTTGTTTACCCAAGAGAAAGGATCTGTCTATAAGGGTGTTTTTATTTGTTTGTTTGTTTGTTTGTTTTTCTCTAGTTTTAGCCAATTTTCTCAGTGCACAGATAACGAATTCTGAGGAGCCAATGCTTTTAATTCGATCTAAGAGACACTGTCAGAAAACCAATCGGGAACATGAGTCTCAGGAATAAGAAAAACACTTGCAGATTTTTGGTTTTGTTAACAAGGGCAAGGCTTACAAAGACTCCTGATGAGGCATTTGCCTCTTCCACTGACAGCTGATCAACAGGATGTGTTTTCTACATAACATATTCCACAGATGAGACTCACATGGTCACCACAATCTAACCTATTTTTAATATAACAAAATTGTGACTGAATTAATAGAATTCTACAGAAGCTTTGTTATAGATATTCATGAAAGTACTTCATAACTATATGGGTTATGAATTTATAAACAAGAAGACCTTAAATTTTGCAATTTACTTGAGGTGTGTGTGTGTGCATCCTTTCCTTCCTGCTTTGTACTAATCATGGCTTCAATATAAATATTAACAGGCTTGTCAATCATTAAATCCTTTATTCACATATCAGTAATGACCATAGTGGTCTTGCTATTCTTGGTGTGTTTGAGTCAATACACTCTCCTTTCTTCAAGCTAAGAATAAATACCATGACAAAATGGGTATAGGTTTCAATCTACTCTAAATACATGAAAAAATAAATAAAATGACTAGAATTCTGGGGATTTGTTAGTTCATCAAAGCACAGGTTGCAGGAGACAAGAAACGTGTTCCTAATTGAACGAGTTCTTGGGACAGGGCTTTCCAAGCTGATCTTCCTCTGGTGAGAATCCAGCATCTCAGAGAGTCGTGAGGTATAAATCCATGAACCCGAGGCCCGCGTAAGGAGTCCATGTGCACCTCTGCAGCCAAGGACTTCGTGTAGAAATGAACACACAGCAGGAGCCTAATGGAAAGGTTGAATGCGACTCAGCTAAAGCCTCCTGAACCCAGGGCTGCTAGCTTACGAATCATCCCTCGAGCAGCCCCATTTTCTGTCCTAACTTGCCTGACCTTAAAGGAACCTGTTTCCTAAATCATAGGGACCTTCTAAAGTGAATAAAATCTGTATAGGGCATGGAGTCTAATAGGAACCCCAGCAGACTAGAATCTGCTTTGATATGCCTATTCGGGTATAAACCAACTGGAAGGCTTTTCTCACCGAAAACTCTAAATAAGGAAAACTTGGTTTTCACATTCTTTTTGGCAAACGTTTACTTATCTGCCTATTAGCAAGAAATTCCATGAGAGCTGAACAGGCATGATGCCCATACACCTAGGGTGGTAGTTGGAAAGTCTATGAGCTTTAGAGACAGAGCCATCTGGAAATGGAAGCAAGCATTGTCTATGACAGCAGCCAACTAGTGTTAGGGAGGAAAAGTGGGTTGGGACAAAGGGCGGAGGGGCACAAAGAGTGTGGAGATGATACTCAGAGTCTGTGCTCTCAGCAGTCAACTTCATGTGAGCGGGAAGCAGACAGCGTGCTGGGATGGATGCCGCCATCCATCACTAGTCACTGAGAACTTGTGGCAGGCAAAGGAGAACACGGGCTTCTATCCTGAGGCTTCTGCATGGAGTGGCTTCCGAGGGGAAGGGTTTTCAGCAAGATGAAGTGGGGTGGGGCCCGTGCCAATCTCTGCTGAGAAATGAGTTAGCAAGAAGACGAGCCTGGGTTCTTCAGCAACGCATCCTGCTACTCACCGAACAAGTTCCATGAGTACGGTCCAGACAAACAGCCAGCCACTGGAGGCGAGAGCCAGAATGAAAACGTCTAAAGACACATTGCCAGCCCTGGAGAAGGGATGGAGCAGGCTTCTGTGGGAACCAGCTCAAGTGAGTCCTGGGCCTCTAAAGCTTTGGCTGACCACCATGGAGCCCTTACAGAGAGCCTGAGTCCTGGGTGTGCCCACATCTGCCTTAATCGTACAGTTAGTGTCTAAGAAAGCCCAGTGAAAGCAAAATCGCGAATAAATGTTTTTAATGCATAATTAAACCACATTGCACCCCCCCCCATACTATAAGTTGCAGTTTCTACAGAGAACAAGAAGATCCAGGCATCTTTAGCTTCTTCTTTGTCATGACAAAGTTCTCTCTCCTGCCCTTACATTCTCCAGGAAAGAAAGATTAGCAGACAGGACTACTGCTTTCATGAGGATTATTGCTATTTATCGTGCTTTATTTTTTATGGTTTATATTTCATTTAGAAACCAGGGGCTTATGAGAAGAACCAACAGCTGAGATATTCTCGTTGGGAAAGGAGAAAATCAATTAATAAGCACAGCGGACAGTCCTCTGTGGACACACTTGTTGATATTCCTGGCTTTCCTTTCTGTAGGATACATCCGTGATCCTGAAACATATTACATGGGATAAAATTTGCCCTCAGAAAGACATAAAAACCTAATGATATACCTCTCCCCTAAAATCACATCCCGAGCTCTGAAGTCTTCTGAGGGGGAAACAGTAGGAGCTCCTTTCATTGCAGACCTGGGGGACGGGGAGGATAGACAGTATACAGATTTGTTGTCGTCTGGTTTTCCCTAGTTTCCAAAGGTTGGATGCTCAACAGAAAGTATGTGAAGAACATTCTACAAAGCAACAGCAGCAGCAGCAGCAGCAGCAGCAGCAGCAGCAGCAGCAGCAGCAGCAGCAAATATCTGACATTATTATTAGCCTCTAGTATGCTAGGTGATAATAGTACTGGGTTATAAAAAGATACATCAATGAATCAGTGTTCCATGATTCCCAAATTCCCCTGTACTGAGCAGATTCCAAAACCGTTTAAGCACACCTAGGAAAAGCTTCAAGACCAGCTGACTCAGCTATGGACAGCCTTTCTCCCTTTCTCACTTCAGCTGTTTGGACTGTGTGGCCAGGACTGTAGCAGTTACCTTCTGATTTTGAAGTAGCGTTGAGAATGGAAAGCCTAACCTAAGAGGAGTTGACCAAGAAAGAAGCAGATTGGGCCAGTGATGACTGTATAAATCCCATGTAAACCCTTACCACTTACCTCATGATTCCTTTTGCATTAGACAACAAGGAATCCCTAATTTAAGCTATTAGTAATGGGTCCCTATTATTAGCAGATGGCCCTCATTACACATTATACAAATCATTATTAGATTGTTTGGCTCCTTTTGAAAACTTTCTCCTCCCGAAATGTTACATAGTCATCAATAATCTGACATCCACCACAGCACAGTCCACACATCAGCCTATTCATTGCAAATGCCTGGCAAGTCCTCTCAGCCTCCACGTTAAAATCCCTCATCAAGAGTTCCATCAAAGCTGCGGAGACTCCGCCAACCTCGGTCACATTGATTGACTCCTCCCTTACCAGAAGATTCCTTTAAAATACAATTATATCACCTCTGCCTCTCCTTTCTTTCCCTCTAAGCTGTAAGATATCACCCCACCTTGTTCCCTCTCATATTCAATGCCTCTTCTTAACTGTTTTACACACACACAGAGAGAGAGAGAGACAGACAGACAGACAGACAGACAGACACAGTCCACTTATTTATAAACTTTTTTCTTTCTATATGTTTTCAAGACCAACCATTCTTCCAAGCTTATCCTTGTTACTGGTCTTTGGCTACGTGGTAGGCTCTTCTTTTTTCTTTCTTCTCCTGACACTAGATAATCGAGAGAAAAGGATAGAGTGAAAAGGAATGAAATCCCTGAATAAATTCAGGGGTCGGAAAATGAGTGACTTTATCATTGGACTACTTGTTGAGCTCCTGGAGACGAGTTTGATCTTGACTGTCAGGATATCTCATTTTTCTTCTTGTTGTTCCTTCTTCACTCACAACTACTTTAACTGTGACCAACAACAACACAACAAACTAGCCTACAATTTACCATACCCTCCAGGCCCCTAGCATTTATATACCCTCTGAAAAGTCCCCAGAATCCCAAATGTCACACTCGCAGAATCTATCTGAAGCTGGCCAAATCACACCCCTGCTATAGCATGAGGCAAGTCATAGTCAGCTGCTATGGTCAGTAGGCAACAAGCCCAGTATCCCCAGACCTGGGATCAAAGTAAAAATACATTCCTATAATATTATTGTGTTTTTTTAAAGACACCAAAACTCCACGATTGTCACTACACATCATTCCGTAGCTGTCTGTAGGGTCTTAACCATGGGCTTCATGGTTAAGAATTTTGAAAGGATAAAGTAAGATAACCTTTTTTTTGACATATTTTATCAGAATGCTTGAAACATAGAAAGACTGAAACTAGTTAATTTCTATTTCAATGAAGCCAACAATGCATCCATCACAGCTGTCACAGTGTGAAGGACCTGTCACACCGCAGACACATAGCAAGCATTTGTTGAGTGAACTAAGTTTAACCAATTCTACTTAAAATCTAGAACATCGCTAGGGAAATACATATGACTGAGCCTATGAGTCAGGTAAAAAGTACAGGTGCTCCTGTGTAACTTCTCAAGAGTCACACTATTAGCTCAAAGTGACAGCCACATTCCCTGACCTCATTTTGTCTTATCCAGGAACATCATCAACACAGAGCAGCAGAACTCCTGAACGCTTGGCATATGAGACCTGTGACAGATGTTGACAGTGGCTTGTATTAGACTGGCTAGGTAAGACAACATTAAAGGGGGCTCACAGAACAAATGACACTTAGGTCATAAGAGAAGCCAAATGAAAAGAAACACTGGAAAATAAGAACTCTCCTTGAAATATAAATGTTATACATGGCACTTCATTTTAAAAGCAAGGATATGACTCTCGTAACAAATTTTGAACACTTGGGAAAGTATCGTTCCCAGGAATAAGTTTCAAAAATACATGAGCTCTATAAAAATAATTTAAAAAACAATGCCCAAAATTTTTTAATTGCCATCCATAACAAAGGAAGATGTTTTATTTACAATTAATAACCAAAGATTTGCACATATACACTTTTGCTTACAAGTGCAAGGGAGTGTGAATCTACTAACGAAGTGTGGTTAGGAAGAGGCCAAGCAGTGTGCAAAGTACGCGCAGTAAATGTACTGCAAAAGAAAAAAAAAATGCTCCAGGAGTGGACTATCAGATGTGTGCTGCAGGGTGAACTTATAGCAGATATGTAACACACAGACACACGTGCGCATACCTACATTCAGTTTCATCTTTTCAAATAATATGAAAACTATTTCCAACCTGATACATACTAATTAAAATGTTTCAGAAAACTTGTGAACAATATAAACATCATGAAATTGAAAATTAATAAATAGGCAAAGTCTACTAGGCATACTGGCATAGGAGTAGAGGTAATAGATGTTTTAAGAGCTGAGTTGATGAGCGAGCTTCAGCACAGGAAGGTAGAGCCAGTGTTGACTAAGTTATTCACCAGAGAACTTCAGAAGCTATCACTCAGGTGCTGTTTAACAATTGTGCTCAGTGTTTTTGCAAGACAATGTGGTCCTGTGACAATAGTCTCAAGTGTCTTTTTAAATGTATTTATTTGCATCTCATGTCTGGGGTGTTTTCCCTGAATGTTACCATGTATACCAGATGCATTTGTGGCAGCAAGAACAAAGTGTCAGATCTCCTGGAACTGGAGTTACATGTGGCTGTAAGCTGCCATGTGGTTGCTGGAAACTGGACCCCGGTCTTCTACAAGATCTATAAGTACTCTTAGCCACTGAGCCACTTCTTGAGCCCCATGGCTTTAGTTTTATATGCAGCATGCAATCATCTTACCTCCTAAGAAGATGGTTATTTATTGTTTTTCTTCTGATTACTATTTGTCCATTCGTGACATAAAGGTCTATTCAAGATTTCTTTTACTCCCATAGCTGGGACCTAGGTGTTACGTGAAATTCAACTTTTTAAAAATAAGCCTGTTGCTCTTAATTACTCTTTCTTCCCTCCCATGGTTGAGGGACTCAAGTGGAGGTAAGGAACCTAGGTGTGAGCTCTGCCTCTATCAGTTCCCAGCATGGAAACCCCTGAGCATGGCCCTGCTTCTCTAGGGACGGGTTCTCCCATCTACAGAAGAAGACTGTCAAATTAGATGTCCTTCACGTTCTTCAACAGTCCCCTGCATAAGTCCATTGGACTTTAATTGTCAATTTGTATATTTGGCGAGTTACCCTTGAAGCTATTTCCTTTCAAATACTGAGAGCAACTATCCCAAGGACAAGCTGAGCGTCTGTGCCCTCCAAAGATGCTGGATTTTGTTTGGTATGCAATGCAGAACCAAAGCACGTTTCACTGGGGTACATTTCCCTCACAAGAAATGTAGCTCTCCATTAAAATAACAAAGCTCTCATATTATCACAAATCACACCACTAAAGGCAGAGAAAATAAAGTAATGAACGTAGGCACCGTGGGACATAAACTATTTAATCTAATCATGATATTCTCCAAATCTAATTAGAGAGCTCGATATTCATTCATTCATTCATCAATTATTTATTGAATGTGTACTATATGTTAGGTGCTGTGCTAAATATTCTCACAGGATAGAAGAAAGGCTTCCAGGACATAGATACCACTCTTGACTTGTCACACTCGATCAAAATCTCATACAGTTCTTCTGACACCAGCCTTTTATTATCTGCTTGCAGCTTTTAAGTGAGAAGGTATTAATTTACGTGCTCAGCCATCTCACATTACATTCTACTGTCCAAGTATTCCAAACTACTCTTATGCATGGCTCTACTGTTGCATTAAAATACACTCGTGATTTTATCTCACGGAAACATTATTTCAATAAATATGTTGGTGTAGTCAGTATGTGCCAGGCAATAGACTGACCTGTGGTTGGGCCTTTGAGATACTCAGTGAACAAAGAAGTAGGGGTGTTCTCCAGTCTCATAGGGCTCACAGCTGAGCAAACAAGTATTAAAGATGAATGAGATCAATAGGGCCCATCTCCATGGTCATGGTCGTTTCCATAGCTACTGTGACCATTTGCTTATATGACTGCCTTATTTGTTATTGTGATTAGATTATGTGTATCAGAAGGACCTGATTAGTTATTGCCTAAGTGAAAATTATTCAATTCTCTTAGCCAACAAGCTATAATTCCATAAAACTTGGTTGAGGCCAAAGAAGAACAAACTAAAACTCACTATAAAACATCCCTGGCTATTTCTATACACGCTTAACCTCAGAGAAGTGATTGTCTGAGTAGCCATCCTTTCTTTCCTGCTCCCAATGGCTCTATGACTTAGTTCAAGGCTCCACCTCCAGTGCATCCCACTGTGCTGGGGAGCGGAGTAGAGTGGGCATCACACTACAGAGGGCTGAGTTCAGGTAGCCCTCCACCGTGGCCACCTCATTAGCTCTGTGTTAATGGCTCAGAGGGAGAACATGACCTAAATTACTCTGGACACGATCTTCAGTCTATGGCTCTGAAGAAACAGCTCTTTCTTTAAGATGATTAAGGACCACTGTTGCCATAGGTAGCAATTTTCTTGAGGAAAATAGGGAGACACAGGAGAAAGGAAAACTAAGGACATGTGATTAACAGTGTAAGGTCTCTGGATGTCAGTTTTGCATGGTATCTGTGTGTTTGAGGGTAGTAATATCTCTCTGTGTGTCTCTCTGTATCTCTCTCTGGATCCTGGACTGCCCTTACGTTTGCTCTTGCTTGTTCTCTCTCTCTCTCTCTCTCCATCTCTCTGAGTCTCTGTCTCTCTCTCTGTTTCTCTCTGTCTCCCTGGATCCTGGACTTCCCCTATGCGCTCGCGCGCTCTCGCTCTCGCTCTCTCTCTCTCTCTCTCTCTCTCTCTCTCTCTCTCTCTCTCTCTCTCATTCTCTCACACACACACACACACACTCAAACTGCTTTTCAGAAAATTTATAATTGTTTGGTTTTAAAGTTATTTCTTTTCACTGGAAGAGTTATATTGAATTTAAAGTACCATGGGAGGATCTACTTTGGATAATTCGTTCATAGAGGGAGGGAAAATTAAGTAATAAGTGAGGCAAGCAGGCAGAGGCTTTGGAAGGATCACAGGTCACAGACACACGGCTGGGTGGATGGGAGCTATGAAACTGTCTAGTTAGCTCTCTGAAAACTTTTCCATGAAAATTCATGTGGGAAGTGCTTTCATGAATGTGGAAATACTGCCCGAAGAAACTTGTGAGAAGCATGAAATATCTTGGCATTTGACTTTTTAATCTTAAAAAAAAAATGCAAAGGAAATTTTACATTTTTGGGCAAAATATCTATATTTAAATTTTCCGAAGCATTCTCCTAAGTTCAGTGTCTATTTATCGCACGCCTCTGGGTTGACCTCTCTGGCACACCACTGTGTGTCCCTAGGGATAGATGGCATGTTTACCCAAGTGTGAGCATCCAGCATATACCATTAGCCTCCTGTCGAAGATCAGAGAGCTGAGCCCCAGTGGGGAAAAGCATTTGCCCAATGATCTCAAAATAGTACTGGGAGAGCTGAGAACAGATCAACTTCACTCTAATCCCAAAGATTAGGACTCCCTCCAAAGGCTTCTTCTCTATCTTGTATGGGAATCAGAACAACCGAGTGTGGAAAATCAACTGTAACTGTAATCAAATCATTTCTTGGGCAATCCCAATTGCAGTGCCACAGCAGTTCACATTCCTCTTCCTTCTAGAAATTTCCTTTCTTCCTATACATAAAATCCACAGAGAAACACACTTTCTGTTGATGATAGATGATAGATAGATAGATAGATAGATAGACAGACAGACATGATAGCAAGCAGACAGAAGCATGTGTGCAAGGACATTTTTTTTAAAAGATTTATTATTATTATTTTTTTATGAATACACTGTAGCTGTCTTCAGACACACCGGAAGAGGGCATCAGATCCCGTTACTGATGGTTGTGAGCCACCATGTGATTGCTGGGAATTGAACTCAGGACCTCTGGAAGGGCAGTCAGTACTCTTAACTGCTGAGCCACCTCTCCAGTCTGTGCATGGACATTTTAAAAAGTAGAGCTTGATAGAAAGAAAGGTCTTAGGAAATATAAATGCTGGAACAGTACCCCGTTCCTCTCTCTCCTGGACACTGAGGTAAGTGGCCTCTGGTCCCATACATTTTATGACACCAGGGCCCAAAACAACAGATCCAAGTAATGAGCACCGGAAATCTTTGTAACATTCAGGCAAACGGGGTCTTCCCTCCTCTTAAATCAGTTGTCTAAGACATTAACCACCGTGCCTAAAAAACTGACACAGTATTCCAAGTTTGTAGCTGACTAGCTGGTGAGGACATTCAGAACCAGGAACATGGCTTCATCCATGTTGATAGTCTAAGATCCTGACCATGGTAGATCAGTTGTCCATCCCTAACTTCTGCAGACTGCTTGCTTGCCTTTCTCATCCCAGGCTCCCTCTTCTCTGTATCCTAGAAGACATTTTAAAGAATCCCACTGTGACTGTTCTATTATGTCAATCCTGTCCCTTGTCAGCGCAAACTTGCTTTGCCATTTCATCCCTAAGTCAGTTTTTGCTCGCTGCCTTTAGCTCTTGTGGCTCAGGCTCCTACTCTAAGCTAACATAGACTTTATTCCTTTGCTCACTCACTTCAGTCTGCTTCCCTTTGTGCTCACAGAGAATGGATAAAAGTTATTTGAAACCACATTCAACAAGCCAAGGCATTGTGAAATACATTTCCCCATCCCCCACTGGTCTTTAAGCTTTAGGCTTCCTTCCCTGACCTTTATATGAACCCTGGATTTAACAGTTTTTCTCCATTTAATCCCAAAGAGCATAGAAGCCTTATCCAGTCTCATGTGTTGGCCAAAGAGGGGACTCCGAGAGCTAGGGGAACAACTTTGCCAGGAAATGGGTTGAATTCTAAACTTAAAACAAGGAACAGTGGGTATACTAGATTTGTCTTAACCCCTGGATTCGAGTCTAATTTAAGGCAATGTGATCTTCTCCCACCTTTATCAAAGGCTTAGAGGAGAGGAGAGTCCCATATTTTTGCACCTATTACAAATTAAATGTTTCCTAAAGTCAATGCATGTAGACGCTGAGGCATGTATAGGATCCGACATTTCCTGTAATGTCATTTCCCGTAAAGTGTGCTTCCTGTGCTCCACACTAGTGCTGCCTGGAGTTTGCATCTTCATGTGGATGCTGGAAGTCAAAGGGACATATGTAAAACATCTTCACGGGAAGCAAAATAAAAGGGAAAAGCGAGGGACCAAGAATCGAACACTGAAAATGGGCAGCCATCGGAACAAGAAGAGAGAGACCAGGAAGAGGAAGGATGCTATGGGACCCGAGGCAGAGGAGAGGTTGAAATCTGCTTAGGACTGGGTGCCATTCAATGTCAATGATGTCACCTAAGAAAGACATTCAAGTCTCCATGATGAAGAGGCCACTGAGGTCCATGGAATTCCCAAAAGGATATCAAAGGACATCCTTCTGGCGGGTGATTAATGAGTAGAAAGCTGACAAAGGGGACCTAGACTGACAGTGAAACACAGCGAGAAACTGATAGTCATCATCCATTAAATATGAGAGCTACTGAAGTCTATGAGCACTATTTAAATCCCTAAGCAAAATCCTCATACGTCCCTCTTACGTTTGGAGACGATCCCAGGTTTAGAAAGCAGTGAGGATGACCATTGTATAAATGCACTTTTTTGAAGAGAGAATCTCTTCTGCACCATGTAAAAGCATTCACCTGTCAATAAAACAAAGCCTTTGGCCCATGAGCTGAGGCAGGAAATAGGAGTGGGGGTTCCAGCAGAGAGTGAAAAGAATTCTGGGAAATAGTCAGGTATGAGAGATTCACCCGGACAGAGGAAGACGGTCACATAAACCTGAGGGGAGATAACTAACCAGTAGATGAAGTTAGACTAGAATAAACTGGATGGTTGAGATGGGAGCTAGTGGGGGAGCAGATCCAAGGTTTTTGGCCTAAGCGTTTATTAATAAATAATTAGTCTCAGAGTCTTTACTTCTGGGAACAAAGTGGTCAGGAGGAAAAGCAGAGAGTTACAACTTTTAAAACCATGGATGAGGCCCCATGAGCTTACATCTCAACATGATAATTCTGAATTGAGAGCAGAAGAAAAACATACCAAAGGAGAAATCTACTGCCCCAATACTTAAAGGGTTTTCTAACATGATACTCAGGAATTTCTTCCTTAACTCCACTAAAGCACTGGCATGAAGCTTTTGAATCTCTCAAATATTTTACTAAGTTGTTATAGGACCATAGACCGTCTATGTCATATTCTAAAGGCCACTTGTCCCCAAATAAAAGAGTTCTATTTGTACTGTTTGATGGCTAAAGTATTATCCTTCTTGTTGTTTAAAAAGGCAAATGCCGCCTAGACCAGTGGCTCTGACCCTGCCTTCCCTTTAATACCTCCCCTCACATCGAAGTGACCCCCGCAGCCATAAAATCATTCTGTTGCTAATTCATAAGAGTAGTTTGCTAGTTATGAGTCATAATGTAAACATCTTATATTAAGGATATTGAATATGTGACCCCCAAAGGGGTTGAGACTCACAAGTTGAGAACCACTGATCTAGAGGGTTTTATATATAGTGTTGGTCAGTAGCCCCTGTTGGGTACCTGAGCAGAGGCAGTCAGTCAGGTAATTGGGAACTTGCCAATGTCATAAACCTCTGCTACCATGAGCTGAAACAAACAATTCTTCCTCAGAACTCTCTATTATAGATATTCTACCAAAGATAGAAATTCTATTCCTAATGCTCATTGATCATGAAGGATTCAGAAGAGAAGTGAGATTCTCGTCAGGAGTGTTAAACACATGCGTATAATTTATAGGGAATGAGATGCTATTAAATATTCACTCGTATATCAAAGCTGAAGGCATAAAAGGCCAACTGTTTTCAACCACAGTGCAGCAACTGCAGCGATGAAGAAAACCACTGGCCAAATTCTGCTGAAGGCAACCCGACCCAAGAACACACAGGTTTCATTCTGGAACCCTCAGGAGCATCCCACCCATGCAGGAGCATCCCACCCATGCCAGAGCATCCCACCCACGCAGGAGCATCCCACCCATGCAGGAGCATCCCACCCACGCAGGAGCATCGCACCCACACAGGAGCATCCCACCCATGCAGGAGCATCCCACCCATGCAGGGGCAACCAGCAGAGACTCACCCCCACTATGCCACCATCCTTTAGTCTCTAGTTGTTGTCTTTTATCTTAGAATCACCAGGGAAAGAGGACAAGTAGAAAACTTTACTACTTAAAGGATAAATACCTATGCTGAAAGGAAATTAAGCTCATCCACCAACAGCTTTAGCTACGTCTTTCAAGGGGACGAAGTCAAAGACAGCTCTGAAACCAGCAAGCGAGCCGCCCAGTTGGAAATGAACCCTAAACTTACCCTATCAGTCACTGCCTAGAAGAACAGGATAAAAAGTTCACATATACACAGGAAGCAATATCAGTGCATTTGCTGCGAATGAACAGTGGGCCTTCCTGGTAATGAACCTGGCATGAAATCATGCTAACAGGCAGCCACTTCCATTTTTATTAGCCATCTTCTCAAAAAGTAACATCTTAGGACGCCTGGACCAGATTTTCTCCTGAACAGTAGACTTAGTAGCTGCTAAGAGTCTAAAGGAATCTTAACTTTTGGTGAACTGATCTAACCCTTCTCTGAGCGATACAGTCGGCAGCAGAAATTGAGGCCGATACCACTTTTCCATGGCTGTGCCAATCCAGAACCAAGACTAAGTATGTGGCTCTTCCCAGAGGAGCTACACGGGAGTTCAGGATCATCAACACATCAGTTCTCCAGAGAAATCAAAGTAAACGATGAGGTCACCTCTGCATAATTAAACTAAAAATAAATTCCATCTTGTATGGAAACCACTGTGGACATTTTTTTTTTTTTTTTTTTTTTTTTTTTTTGGTTGCAAACATAACTCTGGTCTCAGGGAGAAACTGAAGCATTGGTTGATTTTGAAACACATCTTCCCTTCTTTATGTATCTTCTCTGACATTGAACTTCGTTCTCTGGACATTTTAACAAGGGTGTACATCTTTGTTATTTCAGTCAGAAAAAAAATTAATTGAGGAAGAACTCTATACCTACTGTTGTTCTCGAATCCGGGAGCATAATAATGAAATGTGATGAAGAAACTAACATCTTTGTCCCGTAGAAGCCTACTCGTTCATGACAAACAGATATATATATATATAGTCATAGCCACGTAGTTACCATGCGTAAGCATGGGGCAATGCTGAATATTTATTTCAAATAGTATTGACTTCCCTTACAAACTGGAAATATTCTAATAGGCCTGGCGTCCACAGCCACTAATTTCTAACTTGCTTGATGTTAGATTCATAATGTAGAACTGAATCATACAATCTTCTGTGGGCCATTGGTGGCTTTACCTACAGTAAGCTGTTCTTTGGCTGGCCCGTTGTTGCCTTGCTTGTCAGTTTCTCTCTCGTCCCTAGCCTGACTATCTTCTGGAGAGCTATTACTCATACCCCAAGTGAAACAGAAAAGCATCCTCTCAGAAGTCATGTCCTTGGGCATCTTGTTTTGAATGTCACCTTCTGCTTGCCCTTGACCTGTTCTAGCAGACTCCTGAGGTCTGCTAATGTGGTATTCAATGTGTTACAGATCACAACTGCACAGCATAGCTTTTGCCACCTAGACAGAGCATGCTGCAGAGCTCCTGGCCCTCCCACCACCTCCCCACTCCCCCAGCCTCTGCTCCTGTTTCCCATATCGCCTAGAACTGTCTTTGTCCATAGTCACTACAAACACATGTCTCTTCACCTCTAACATTTACTTTGGATATTGTCACCTCCCAAAATGTTCCCTGGACCTTGTACCTGTACATCTAAGGAGTCATTTACCTTTTCCTTCGTCTGTGTGTCCATGATGTGTAACAAAGCACCACGTCAATTAAACTTACCAGACTGCATTCCAACCCTCTGTTTCTAAATCTGAAAAGAGAGATGAAGTCCTGGCCACGTTTGCTAGGATGGTCTAATACAGTTCCCTTAATGTAGCAAACACTCAAAAATATTTACAGAACAAACACCTAAAAACATTTAAAGGCACACTTCAATACATCATAACAATAAAAATGCCAAGCCAAAGAAACTTTTAAAATTACCAATCTCTTTCATCCATAATAACATTGCTTAGCTCTCTGTTTAGTACTTTATTTTTCAGCAATTTTCAAGCTTAGCTCATGGTTTTAACAGGGTATAAGACACAAGTAAGTGCTTGTTTAAACTTGAAAAATCCTACTGGATCATGGAAGAAGATGGAAGAAAGCAACTGAACAAATATGTGTTGTGAGATTTGCCCTCTGCCCAGGAGACACCAGAAAGAACTTCATTAGCAAAACTCTTCCTTCATCTATGAGGTAATGAAAGGGGAATTGCCAAAGCCCTCAAGCAAGGGCGTGGGTGACATCAACTTCATCCTGAGCAACTTAAATCCCTGTACAAGGCCTTGCCCTCCAGAAAAGGCTTCGGTAAAAAGCTGAGTTAAATAACATGCTTTATTTATCACTCATTTAAATCCTAAACAGCTGCCCCTTTAACAAAGACATGAACTTGAACCCTGAGTGTGGGAATTCTCTAAATAGTCTGGAGGTTTTGCCTCAATTAGTTGTTGCTTTCCTATTCTGAACCAGCTGTCTTATAATAATAAAAAAAAAAATCACATGGCAGACGATTTTTAAATTCCTCTGTTGTATAAATAAAGAATGTGCCTTGTCTTTGTCACAGGTCCCTAGGACAGAACTACTATACCTTTGGCACTTCCCTGGGGATAAAAATATCCTTGTTATTCATGTTAAGTTCGCAGACCACACATATAAGTTCTTGCCCATGGGAGAATGCCCAGTGGGTACTACTTTGTCCTAATATCTAACTGAACTAGAAAGACCAACTATGTAATTCAAGGGGACTTCGAGCCAAGTGATAGCCAATGGTTTCTGAGGATGGAGGGGACCATAAAGACTGAGGTCAAGGGCCCAGCTGCTGATTCAAACACATTTAGGTGATAGAAGTCCCTAGAGTTCTTCTAAACTTTGGACACAGAGATCCCATGAAGTCTTTCCCAGGAAAGTGAGCAGAGTGAAGGGCCCAGAGAGTAACATGTCATGATTCCAAGAGAACAATGGAAGATCTACATACCCCAGCTCTTCTAGACTTGATCCTCCATACATCAGCATTTTGTTGGCTCTTGTTTGCATCCTTATGGCAAGGATGGGAAAGGCTTTCCTGAGAACTGTGAGATACTCTGCCGCACTCTTCCCTTAATCTCTAGAATGGCTGACAACTTCGAGAGGAGGGGACGTTCACCAACAGAACTGTAGTGCAGTATTACATTGCTCTGCCATATCAGCCACACGTTTGCTCAGCATGAATAAAACATGGCAGGCCTAGACTCCTGGAGTGTTGGTCTAGCATTATCTTCGTTCCTTTTTCATTGATTATGACAAACTGCCCAGACAAAAGCAACTTGAGGGAGAAAGGGTCCACTGTGTGGCTCCACCTCCTAAAGGGTCCAAAATATTCCCAAACTGCATCATCAGCTGGGACCAAATATTCAAACACATGAGCCTTTGAAGGACTCTTGACATTCAAATCATAATGGGGCCAAACCTGTCGCTGTATACATGAGATCTTAAGCAAGCAATATAATGGAGTGTCCATTTTCTCATCCTTGCTCTGCGGCTTCTGCTGGTTCCTGCCTTTACAATGCTACCAATGGTTCTCAGTATTGGGGAGAAAGAAATGATCACTGTCTTAGTTAGGGTTTTGCTGCTATGAACAGACACCATGACCAAGGCAAGTCTTATAAGGACAACATTTAATTGGGGCTAGCTTACAAGTTCAGAGGTTCAGTCCATTATCAAGGTGGGAGCAGGGCAGTACCTAGGCAGAGATCTACATCTTCATCTGAAGGCTGCTAGTGGAAGACTGGCTCCCATACAGCTTGGGCAAGGGTATTAAAGCCACAGTGACACACCTACTCCAACAGGGCCACAGCTTCTAACAGTGCCACTCCCTGGGCCAAGCATATACAAACTATCACCATCACTTACTTCCAGATCAGTAGTTCTCAAGTTGTAGGTCATGACCCCTTGGGGGTGGGAGGGTTGAACCGCCTTTTCACAGGGTTCCAATATCTGATATCCTGCATATCATTTACACTATAATTCAGAACAGCAAAATTAATCTCATGAAAGCAATGAAATTATTTTATAGTTGGGTTTACTAATGTATTAGACGGTATCAAAGAGTCACAGGAAGGCTAAGAACCACTGTACTGGATAGAAGTCTTTCTATTGTACTTTATTAGCCATGGCAAGAAGGCTAGTGTGAAATCATGAACACTGTAGTTCCTTCGACCTGAGATGACATTCCCCGAGTAGACCTTGCTGACTAATTTCCTCCAAGCTCTGTACAAAGAAAACAAACAAGCTCATTTTTGTTGGACATGGTATCATAGTTTCACTGGACATGGTATCATAGTTTTAGCCCCATCCCTGACACATGGCCATGCCAATGGAATGCTAACTTCTTGAAGGCACAAGGCCAAAGCGATGGCTCTTGGCCCATGACTTACATTCAGCACTTAGAGAAGGGCATGATAAATAAATAACAGGTATGTACTTAACTGGGTATGCGGACCCCTGATTCCTTTCCTGAAATATGTTAGGCTCTGCAGCTTAGTTAAAAACTCTACATGCCTTTTCCTGTAATAACTGTAAAGATGACTGTCCCAAAATCCAAAAGAGAAGCAGGAGAAAGAGACAGGAAACAGAATGCTAGGAATTGTAGCCAGACAAAGGACCTGTGGAATGTTGATGATCATAAAAACTAAAGGATTAAGATGTTGGTTACAAGCGTAGTGAAAACATGAGTTGACACAGGGAAAGTTAGACAATCCAGGTCCATGTAACAATGTTCAGGTGGGGATGACTATTAACAAGTGTCACACTAATTCAGAAAAGGGAAAAGGTACCTTGTCAGTCACAAATAAGATAACAAGAAATGAGTCTTACAAGAGCAAATCTCAAAAAACATTGAGAAATTGCAGAGAAACAAGGGTTTCAAACAGTTGACCCTTACCCATACAGAAACCAGCAGACCATTTGGAAAATTAAACACCTGAAATTGGACCAGTTTGAGATCCGATACTTTCTGAATATCTAAGAAACACCCTGGACATCAAAGACATAGGGCAAATAGAACTTTCATAGCTCACTAATAGTTTTATACTAATTTCATGTTGAAATGATCGCCTAATTTTGGACTATGTTGGGTTAAACAGATTGCATGATTAAATTTTATTTCATGTGTTTCTATTTGTTTACTTAATGTGGCCAGCAGAATATCTGAATGACACATGGATGCCAACATGACGGTGCTTCCACTAGTTGCATATAGATAGAAGTATTCTGAATGTACAAAGAGTTCTGCCCATGTGCTATCAGTCCTGGGAGATGGAGAATAGAGAAAGGCATGCTCCCCTTAGAGAAGTCTGAGAAGGAAGAAATATCTAAGAAAAAGACAGTTTTGACATCAGGAAAGCGGTTAAAACCATGGCTGGAGAAAGCTGGGTAAGGCGGGGTGATAGACTCATTGACAGGAAAAGTGGCTACTCGGCAGCTGGTCTGCTCCATGCTAGATGAAAAGCTCAGAGCCTCCTGGTTAGGTAAAGCTAACTACATTTTGGTAGGAGGTAAAAGAATGAATGAGCCATTCAATTACAATATACTTAATCGATAAACATCTATCAGATTTCATGTTTCCTGAGCTCTTGAGATCTACAAAGGAATAACTTGCTGTCAATCAGTGAGGAAAGTCTGACAAAGTGGATACATTCCAATATATGTCTTAGCTGATATGGTAAGGGTGAGTTTGAGGTCACAGCCGAGAGTGACGCTCACACACTTTACAGCCCATATGCTACCATTCCAGCTGGGACGTGTGCTAAGAAAATAACCCACACAGCACAAGTATGTTTGGCCCTCACCACAAAAGAGGTGATTCTCTCTCTCTTAAAGGCTTTTATCTTAACAAAACACATTAAGTTGGCTAGTTGTTAGTTTTATGTCATCTTGACACAAGCTAGAGTTATTTGGGAAGAGGGACCTTTAATGTCTCCTTAAGACTTGACTTGCCTATAGGCAAATATGTGGTGCATTCTGTCTCTGTCTGTCTGTCTGTCTGTCTCTCTCTCTCTCTCTGTCTCTCTCTCTCTGTCTCTCTCCCGCCGTGTGTGTGTGTGTGTGTGTGTGTGTGTGTGTGTGTCTGGTGTGTCTGTCTGTCTGTTTTTGTTTTTTTGAGACAAGCTCTCTCTACATATCTCTGGCTGTCCTAGAACTCACGATGGAGACAAGGCTAGCCTTGAAATCACAGAGATCCGCCTGCCTCTGTCTCTGTAGGGCTGGGATTGAAGCTGTGCACCACCGTGGCAGGCTTTGTAGTGGATTTTCTTTGTTAATGATCGACATAGGAGGGTCCAGCTCACTATAGGTGTTGCCACCCCTGGGAGTGTGATTGTGGATGGCATAAGAAAGCCAGCCCAGACAGCCACAGGGAGCAGGCCAGAAGTTAGCATTCCTCTGTGGCTTCTGCTTCAGTTCCTGCCTCCTCCTTCCTGCCCTGATTTGCTTTGATGGAAATTGGAACTATAAACCAAATGAACTTTTTCTTCCCTAAGTTGCTTCAGTGTTTTATCATATCAATAGAAACCCTAAGGAGTGTTTTCAAGGGAAAACATTTGCAGGAATCAAGGAAAGTGAGAATTTGCAAATCTCTCTCTCTCTCTCTCTCTCTCTCTCTCTCTCTCTCTCTCTCTCTCTCTCTCTCTAAGGAGAGTCCATTCAAAACTTTAGTATCAAGCTCATGGGCTAACAATAGAATACTATAACCTCCTTACATCCACAAAAGATAGCAGGTCAGACGTGGAAAGTTCTTACCATAACGATATTGTGTTTGAAGAGCTTGGGATGCTGAAGCCACACATTGCAAAACACCTGTGAGCATCACGGGCCGCTCTCTACACTTGTATGTTTCTAATGTTGATTTTAAATATTGGTTAAAATATAACTTAAAATATATAACAGAAAACATGAGCTTCTGTTGCGGAAACCCTTCAGGGAGTTACACGGTACTGGTCTAGAGGCCACACTGGTGTCCTATCAATTACATTTGTAACATTCGGTTATTTAGTCTCTGCTTAACGGCCCAGTGACTCACCCCTTTTATAAGGTCACTGTTGCCATTTCTAAAATGTCTTCTTCACAATGAATCTAAATCTTTCCTCCAGATATTTTTATGTAGTTCAGTTGAGAACCACAACAGCGTAAATCTGATCCCCTACCACAAAAGAGCTGGTCCCTCAAAACCTCTCACACCAAAGCCAAGCATCTCCCCGTACCCCACCCCAGCCAAACATCTCCCCCCACCCCACCCCAGCCAAGCATCTCCCCCACCCCACCCCTCATGGTTTTACCATGAAGTACTGTTCGGGATATCAGCAAGGGAGCGTATCTGAAGATCCTTCCCCATTTCTTCATTCTCCTTACCTATTCCTACCTTCTGATTTTCACGTTATAGCATCCCCATGGTATCCAAAACAAAGTCATAAATATACAGGTAATTTAAAAGACATACCAAGAAATAGAGTCACAAAACCAGGGACTTCCTGAGTTATCTGTCAATCTGAGCTCTCTAACACTATTAGTAGTGAGCTTTTCACCCTGTAGTCAAAAGCATGTGAATCCACCACATATCACACCTTTACCGACAACCAAGGTACTGTACCCTGTAGAGGACACCTGGGAATCAGCACCCTTCCTGAGAAGATGCTCCGATTTACAACAAAGGCAACATGAAAGAAAGGCAGGAGGCACCCCCCCCCCCAGAACTCTTAGGGGGAGGTGACATCATCATAAACGCATGTGTAGATTGTTCTACTCAGGAAAGCGGGACACGAGAACTCTTCTCTCTTTTCAACCTTGCAGATCATTTGGAAGCTTCTGAAGCAGGTTTGTTGGGTTTTATTAAATATCAAGAAAAGGATCTGTGGTCCTACAAATGTGATAAACTGGAAATGTGCTGAAATACTGAGTGTCTGAAACACTGAGCGTCTGACTCAACAGCCTTGATTCGGCTTATCTCTACTATTTTCTCTCTAGCCAATGGACAAAGGCAGCAGAATCAAGGTAATATTCTCCTCAGAAAAATACATTCCAAAGCCACCTTTGACCTAAGTTAAGAAAGACTGTAATCTCTGATTTCCTTTCCTGTTCAAAGAATCAATAACTGTAGCTTGTAGGTGTTGCGGGGTTGAGCGGTGCTATGGATCCAGTCTTCCAGGGAGAGCTTTCCTAGGTGAGGGGGTGTGAGCCTTCCTTACCCCCCTGGATATTTCCTGTTGACAGTAAG
Source organism: Mus pahari (assembly GCF_900095145.1). NCBI lineage: Eukaryota > Metazoa > Chordata > Mammalia > Rodentia > Muridae > Mus > Mus pahari. The sequence continues at coordinate 57,164,159 of NC_034598.1, forward strand.
GACAGTGCACCGCAGAAGGGCACCCATTCCAGCTGGGTCAACAAGTATCCCTGCCAGGCTCTTGATATGTTAGACACAGGACTCCGTAAGTCTCCAGGTCCTCTCCGCTCTCCCATTCCTCTACGCTGTGAATTGCAATGCCCTGGATTTCCTCCATTTCACAGCATGACCAATAGCCTAACCCCGGGGCAACCATAGAAATCTATCTTCGGTGTAATTTCCTGTTAGGTAAATGTGACAAGCAGCCTGAACTTCAGGTTGATGAAGGGGAGTCCTGACAGGTTTGAGTCGGAGCACTTCTGGATTTTGACAGGCACTTTGATGAACAGAGTACCATGCAGTCACTCCCAGACACAAAGGACTTGGGAACTCCCTCAGCAGGAAGGTGGTTAGAGAACTCAACTGCTGGAGAGCGAGGCCCATAATACGGCTGGGCCCAGGAATCTCACAGGAGCCTCATCTGGGAGTTTTCTACCTTTCTGTCAACAGAAGTTGTAAAGTCACTGGCTATGGGCTTTTAATATAAAATGCAGTTCACGTGCACAAGACAACAAGGTTCATTACAAACGCATTCATCTAACTGTGATCATTAAAGTGGAGCAAAATATCAAAGCCCAACACCTAAATACCCCCAAGTGAGACCCAAACCTCCATCCGACGACATATGGAAATACCTGATCCCTTGCTCAGTACTTTGGTAATCTTCGGAGCTGCAGAGTTATTTTCTATTCAACCCCCAGGTACTAGCCCTTTAAAGCTTAGCGCAAACCCCAAAATGAAGCCTCCTCCTTCCTCATCATACAGCTGTTCTTCCCGTCACACAGCCCGTCACAGCTTTCCCCTCAGCAGACCATTTAGAGAAGACTTCGGGGAGATTACTACCCAGTCAACCTCTTAGCACGGTTAGCTAGTCCAGGAGAATCGTTGAGCTCCAGGTCAAGGAGAGACACTGCTTCAGCTTTTCTTACAGTCAGGGTTGTCCCAAGGAAATAAGGAAAGTCGCCTGGAGTGTTCTCTGACCTCCACATAGGTACACACACACACACACACACACACACACATGCACACACACACGTACATGCACACACACACATACAGTGATGATTTGAATAAAAAATGATCCCATAGTACCATGGGGAGTGGCACTTTTAGGAGGTGGGGCCTTGTTGGAGGAAGTGCATCAGCATCATAGGGCGTGGCTCTGAGGTTTCAGAAGCTCAGGCCAGGCCTAGTGGCTCACTATTTCTTCCTGCTGCCTGTAGATCCAGATGTAGAACTGTCAGCTTCTTCTCCAACACCACACCTGCCTACATGCTGCCATGCTTCCAGCCATGATAATGGACTAAATCTATGAATTGTAAGCTAACCCCAACAAAAATATTTTCCTCTATAAGAGTTAATTTGGACATTGTGTCTCATCAGAGCAATGAAGCCCTAACACACAGAAACACACACACACACACACACACACACACACACACAAATACCCGGAAGTAATTGTGGTTCTTAATATTATTTTTCCCCTAAAGCCATATTCTCTATGTTGATAGACACTGATTCTAAAGAACAGTTGACCTAGATATATCACCATGAGCTCCAGACTGGGTGCCATGCATGCATTACTGTTTATGCCATGTGTGTATTACTTCATGAGTATATCACTCCTTACACCATGCGTATATTCCTTCATGCATGTATGACTCCTTATGCCATGCATGTATCCGTCCTTATATGCTTTGATGCAGTTCTCACATGTCGGCTGGCACCAGAAACAGCTAGAGAGCTGAGATAGGCCCAGACCCTTGGGCTATCCATCCAAGACTTTTGTTATAGTGCATTTGAAGATCTGCACTACCAGCATACGCCCTATATGCCCAGGATCCTGCATCCTGCATCCTGCGTCCCTTTAGCATTCAATGCTTCAAGTGAAGTGGACAGCCCTTTCCCTGAAGAGGGCAGGAAGTACATCTATCTCAATGCTGTTGCTAACACAGCGGCTGGAACTTTCTGCAGAGAGAGGAGATGGCGAGCACTCTCACCTGTCCCCTTCAGCCCGCACTCAATGGGGAATCATCCTGTCCCCACAGATCCCACTTCTCTTTCCTGTAAGATCCTCTGAGCGAGGGCTGCTGTCGCCTGCCTATCCATCATCCCTCCTAGACCCTGTGAGGACAGAAATGTGGGACTATTCAGAAGTCGATGCTCACTTCCTAGCCCCATGGCCATCTCCCCTTAATCATCGTGTTTGTTGCTGACTGCTCCTGAATGCTGGTGGGAAAGAATATGCAAACTTTGAAGGCGATGAAAACAGATGAGGTGGTACACACAGCTTCACACGTTTAGCTTCTAGACGTGACAATAATTTTTGTCCTCTCTGGAGCAGGTGACAGATGGGTGGCTTCTGGCATAAAAGTGACTGATGTTCTGATTACATAGCTGCTTCCACCCCACTATTGTCAAGACACTATGCATGAGGACGACTGTAACCAAAATCACAGCCCCTGTTGGGCATCTTCCCACAGGCGAGATTTCTCTGTGATATCTACAAGATTCTATAACCTTAAGAAGCACTCCAATAATCAGGTCTGAGGCGCAAGCCACACTCACAGAGAAGAGGCTCTGTAGACTGAAATCCACAGTCGGTTTTCATCTTTCTGCACCCTCCATTTCCAGCCCCTCTCTCATATGTTTAGTCCTTGAACAGCCATCTCTGAACATATAGAACGCTCAGACACTTCTGTAACATGGGCTCACTTACTCAGTGTGGCAGCATACATTTATATACACCAGCCACAGCAGGTGTGTTTAAAGTAAAACTCGGATGACATGTTTATGCCCAAATCCAAGGTATAACTAATGTTCACGTCAAAAGAATTGTTGTTGTTATTGTTACTGTGGGCTTTTTTTGCTTGTTTTTCAAGTCAGGGTTTCTCTGTGCTGTCTTGGCCAACCTGGACCAGGCTGACTCAAACTCAGGAATCTACCTGTCTCTGCCTCCCGAGGGCTATAATGAAAGGTACACCACCACCACCTAGTATCAAAAGAGTGACTAAAATATCCATGTTTCTTATGTATTAGAACTTTTTCAAAAGTTTGCCATTCAATATCCTTCTTGACCATGGACTTGCAGATGTATCCTTGAATTGTTTTTCCTTCTGTTTCTCCAGCGTGAAGCGTATATGTATATACATACATATATATATATATATATGTATGTATATACATACATATGGGATAACTATTTCTTCTCTGTATTTAAATGATGTGCAACATGATGACACATCAGAAGTCTTGGCGTAGAGATTTACTGTTTGATTTCTTTGGATTTTATAACACAGATCTAAGTCCAAACAACAGTGATGTACAATGAAGTAATAGTGACTGCATGTGTCCTGAAAAAGCTTATATAGTACAGGTATGAGACCAGGTAGAAGACTTCAAGGCAGAGTACAGAGAGCAATGGATAAGTCCAGTGACCTGAGAACATGGGACAAACCACCATGCCCTGGGGAAATGAAGACCTCCAAAGAAGGGTTTGAGCTTGGTTCCCAAGGGCTCATGGGTACATACAATTAGGTAAAGGGTTCAGGCAGGCTGCCTATAGATCTATCTTTTCTTCACTTTGCATCCAGCAAACTTCCAGCTGCAGAAAGCTGAAACTGTAGAATTGTATTTGCTATCACTTTCAGTTCAGTTCCATCTTCAGCTCATCGTAGAAATGTTCAGTTACAGGTTACTCTGGGGATGTCTGCAGCGAAAAGCACATCGTTGACCCGCACGGAGGGGGCGAGCAGAGGACCCTCAACGGCAGCAACACTGTGTTGTTTCCAATTCTATCCACAAGGATTAATCTAACTTAACTACTTTCATTAAAAAGCAATCACTTACGTTTGGTTGGAAATATTTGTTAAAAGGGCCTTTGGCTCTCTATGAAAACAATGTCAAGATAGAATTGTGGATAGCTTATTCTCTAACTTAAATATTTTATTTAAAAAAAAAGGAAGTAGTTAGAAAAATAAAATGTATGTGCATCTGGTTCCTGGGGGAAACTGAGTTTTCTATAAAGGTGGAAATTAAAGAAAGAAGGCAAATACTCTTCCAATGGGAGAATGAATCAAGTCATTATTCTACAATTTCTCTCTGTGGGGTTAGGTGGAGAAGCCAAGTGAGGTGTGTGTGTTTTCGTGTGTGTGTGTGTGTGTGTGTGTGTGTGTGTGTGTGTGTGTGTTATTGGCACTTCTAGCTGTCCTACCTGATGTGAGTGCAAATTACAGCTATGATGGGTATCTCAGCCCAAGAGCTAATAAACATAAGAAACTGAAAAGGGCAAAGTTAAAGACAATGACAAAACAGGTATCCCTTTAAAATGTTTTCAAAAATAATCATTTGTCTTAATTACTAATCATGGTGACAAATCACCTCTCTCCTTCTAAAGAGCAGACATAAGAATGTATCCATGCTAACGGCACTATTTCTCAGGTCAAGGTATGCCGCTGACCTGGTGTTTCAAATACCCTCATCAAGTCAGCCCTGGGGTGGGAGGGGCTCAGAGGTAACACCACCTGATTCTCTGGCATTACTGGCCACAGGTGCCTGTGACTCCAGTCCTGGGATTGGCAGAGGCTTGAGAGCTCACTTGCCAGATGGCTTGCCAAAACAGTAAACTTCGGGCTCAGTGAAGGACCTTATTCAAGGGAACAGTCAGAGAGAAGTGGAATAGGACCCCTGACACCCTCCTCCGGCTTCTGCATCAGCACATACATGTGTGCACACAGACATATGGGCGATATTTATTTGTAACGGTATATCTACAAACCTAATACAGTACACTGCTCACAGTTACACACCTGCTTCTTCCTGTGAGTTGGCCTACGTTGTCTGTCTCTATCCAAAACTTCAAGTCCTTATTGTAACTTGTTTTAGATAAGGGAGGGAGGGAGGGAGGGAGGAGCATAAGAGTCAATAGTTCTCAGCAAAGAAAACTGTAAAATGCTTGTCAGAAAATCACTTAGTATATCCTAACTTTTTAACCTTTATTTTCACTTTATGCACATGGGTATTTTGCCTGCATGTATGTTTATGAGCACAGGGTCTACAGAGGCCGTAAGAAGGTGAAAGATCCCTCAGAACTGTACCTTCAGAGTGTTGTGAGCTGCCGTGTATATGCTGGAAATGTATCCGGGTCCTCTGGAGGCGTAGCAGGCATTCTTACCCACTGAACCTTCTCTCCAGCTCAACTTCATACATGCTAGGTGAGAAAATGTCTACACCTCCCAAAACAGTCTCTTTGTAGAAGCAAAATAATTTTCTTGTCTAGAAATAACATATTACTCAGTTTTAACATTTATATTTACTAAAATCAACAATTCTAAAACAAGATAAGCAGAATGAATTAACTGAGTGGGCGTGGCTGCTCACCGTTGGGAAGCATGGGCGTCTGCATTGCTGTGAGTTTCATAACAGCCCAGGCTACATAGTAAGGTCCAAGCCAGCCTGGACAATAGGGTGAGATTCTAGCTCAAAAATAAACAAACAGATTAATAAACAAATAAATAAATAAATTCCTTCCTCTACCTTCCAAAATTTCCTATTGTGGAATCAATTCAGTTAGCTTTAATGATAAAATAAAATGCATGAAATAGGAATGACAAGAAAATGGAATACAAATAGTCACAATAAGCTACATATAACACTGGAAAATATTAATGACGTTTTATCTCTGTGTGTGTGTGTGTGTGTGTGTGTGTAAGACAGACTAAGTGAAAGAGTATGTGTGCTATGTTTTACTCAACCATGATCATGGGCTGGTCGTGGCCAACACTTTGAAACCTACTATCCTAAAGCACACTGATAACAAGCTCAATGCCAAGGACGGGTCACCCCTTTTTAAGCCGTTGGTCAGTGGGGACCCACAGATGATACACAAACATAGTTACTGCCACTCTTCCTGGTTCCTGTCTCAGGGTGTATATTATGGTGAGAAAATGCCATGACCAAAACCAACTTGGACACGAGAGCTTCACTTCACTTCCACTTCCGCATCAATTTATCACTGAAGGAAGTCAGATTAGGAACTCCAGGCAGGAAGCTGGATATAGGAACCAAAGCAAAGACCATGGAGGAAGACCACTTCCTGGCTTTCCCCATAGCTTGTGCAGTCTACTCTCTTCTAAGACCCAGGACTTAGAGAAGGGACGGCACTGACCACAGTACACTGGTCCCTACCTCACCAATCAGTAATCAAGAAAATGCACCACAGGTTTGCCCCCAGGCCAATCAGGTAGGGGCATTTTCTCACCATATTGGAGGTAGTGCCAAGCTAACATAAAACTACCCAGCACAGCTTCCCTCCAGAACTTGAGGGACAGACCTGATTGTGGAAGACATCACATGCTTGAGTCAGAGGATATGGAGAAATCAAGCTGGTATTTATCTGGCAGTGTCAACCTCCTGTCTAGGTTTGTCATGGTTGGAAGGATAGATGCATGCTGCCAGGGGAGGGACACGTAATAGTCTCACCCATCTGTGAGCCCTGTGAGCGACAAGAATGACTAGTTAGATAGGATAGGGTCACTGGTGCAAGGGCAGGAATGGAAGAGGTGTAACATCCGATGGTATGGTTAGCGAGGACAAAAACCTGTTGCTGATTAGGCTCTAGGCTGTAGGCTCTAGGGGAGAACCTAGTACTGGTTGCTCTGCTAAATGGACGTATTAATAAGCTGCCTCCGAAGTTCTTATCCTCGTGCCTGTAGAATAGTGCACCTCTCCACCCTCAACAGAGAAGACACTTTGTGCCATTGATAGAAATTAACCCAGAGACCCAAAACAAACCAATGTGCAGAGAATAAAAGACTGTGGAGTGTGATGCTCTAAATGAGACATGTGTATCATACTTTTTCCCTAAAAGGCTCAGGGATGATCATGAAGGAACGATCGGAAGAGCTCGTGGTAGGAGATATCTGCAACAAAACATTTGCTGGGCATAACAGGGCCATGGCACACTTGAATTCATAAGTGGCTGGCTGGGAGACAGGACAAAATAAAGCCAGCCAAAAATCCAAGCCTGTGTGGGACAGGGACTCAGGAAGTTCCACCCCCCCCAGCTGAGGAGCTAGCACAGTTGGTGACTTCTGTGGACAGAAGTGTCTTCCGAGCAGCAGCCCGAGGCTAACCACACCCCTGTAGCTGGTCCTGAAGCAATGGGCCTACAGCAGCATGAACAAGGTTCAGTGGGTAAAGGGCAACAATAAAATTAACAACAGAAAAATAAAAACCAGCAAGGGAAGTTGGGAGGTGAGAGTGGCAGGCGGAGACGCTGGAGGAGAGAGCGGGGAGGGGCTTGGGTCAATGTACATTTGATGCATGTTTACATTTCTCAAACAGTAAGACATGAAAAAAAAAAAGCAGACTGATGTTCAACTTTATTACACGTATTCAGGGTAAGTAATGACTACCGATGGTGAGGAGTCTGTCCATCTGCTTCTAAGTCTCCAAGACAGTGTGCCATGTTGAATGCCAGAGCGTGACGCCAAAGAAACTAAAGCTCAAACATTTCACCCACCATCTGAAAGAGCACTCTGCAGAGATGTAACTGTGACTTCCCTCCAGCCTGGTGACTGCTGTGTACCCAGATCGGCATTACAGGGCTACCACGTTAGACACTGGAAGGAAAACAATGAACTCATCACAGAGACTTGCCATCACCGAAAGCTCATTGTCTAGGAAACATGGGCAAAAATAAGGATGCAAGCAAGTGAGCTGTTACAGCAGCTGTATTAAACGGGATGAATCTGATCGTGAAAAAGAAAGTAAGAGTTCAGGATATGATATCACAGGTTCAATATCCTTTAGTCAACTGCTTGTTTCCATAGGCTTTGACTTTCCTGGCTTATTTTAAGTCGGGGATAGTTGCATAAAACACTGAGAGCAGGATGTAAATCTTAAAAACATTTATATCTCTGGCAAAAAAAATATGTGTGTGTGTGTATGTGTGTGTGTATGTGTGTAACAATTTAAGTCATATTTTATATGAAATAAAAGGTTTTAAACATAAGATGCTGCACATAGGCAGATTTGCATACGTGTGGATTCTGCACCTAAATATTCAACTGATGTGTACTATATATAATAGCCTATATATAAGATATATACCTTCAATATATAGTATTTTATTCACATTAAAAGTATTTCATGAGTGTCAAATTCCTTGAGGAATTGGCATTTAAACCTCAATCTTAAGAATGAGAAATAGGAGCTAAATGGTGTGCTGAGAAGAATACTCCTAGCAAGGGGAGTGGGGGTCACTAAAATGTCCCAAGGCAGCAGTCAGCAGGACACATTGTAGGGAAGTGAGTGACAGAGACACTGATGGTCAAAAATCATGGTGAAAGGCTTAGGGAAGTGTTCCTGACGCTAAGGATCATGAAGATGATTCAAGCAAATAAAATAGGACTCTGGGAAATGTATGTGTGTTAGGGGCCGGGGGTGGGGGGCATGGGAAGTGAGAGAGTAAAGGAAAGGGTAAAGGGAAGTGGATATTGCCAAAGTGCGTGATCCATTTGAATACAAATCTCTTTCAGAAATCAGTCATTATGCGCGGTGTATGCTAATAAGGGTAAAATGTAAAGAGAATTGTTATATCATCAAAGCGCTGACTCAGCTTATCTCATACAAGTGTTAAGTTCCAAAACTCAAGCATATGACCATAAATTACATGCAATATTATCTATACATGACCTATTATGACAACCCGATAAAGAGGGTGAACATCAACCCCCCTTTCACAAGGAAAGAATAACCAACAGCACTAGAATGTGTTCATATCTTTCCTTGATCAATTGTACTGTCCGCCCTTAGCAATGGCAAAGTGGGACTGAAAATGGAGTTATGAATAGCAGTCAACGTTGACTTTCCTTTTTAATACAAAGCATAATGCCTCATCTCAATAGAGTTGAAATTTCTGTGACTCAATATATTCAACATCTTTCATGACCACAATTCCATCTGATTTGACATCTTATTAAAAACATTCTCCGCTTGCGGCTGGATGAATGGTTTCATAAATCGCATACATGAGTCCCGCCTCGGCATACTGAAAGGAACATGATTCTGAAGAGTAAACACGCACTGCTTTTAGTTCGTTTTTGTTGTGTGTACTTGCAAAGTTAGTCAAGTTTATGATTACAGTGCCATGGGGACTTTTATAAATATTCTGTACAGCTCGACTACGCCATGCGGAGAAATTCGGATTCCAAAGCTGGATGAGCAGAGCCGCAACATGAATCGGAAGGGGACACCCGACCCGAGAGCTGATTTTTCAAAGCACAGAAATTATTACACCTCTCAAAAGAAGCCATTCAGCCAGCAACACATGAAGAAAGCTGTTTACTGCTTTTAATAAAGCCTTGTCATCTTAAAAAAAAATGTTCAAAGTACTAAAGCATTCAATGATTGGTTTTGTCGTTATTGATTATGCAGTCTAGGTTGGGTAGAAGAGGATGAAGACAGTAAAGGCGACTCTGACCATTGACATTGACACAGCACCATGTCTTAAGCCATACCCAGAGGACACACCCATAAGGACAGGGGCACCTTCCCCTTGCCATCTTACCTTCTGATTGGGCTGATAATGTCATCTTCATTTTAAGACAGTAATATGGGAAGGTTTTCGTTTTGGCCATTTTTAGCATGGATCACAATCTCTGGTGTTTATCATGATGAACACTGAGAAATTGTTGAAATGCAGAGCTGCTCCTCCGTAGAATCATAAAGAAGCGAGGCCTTTAGAGATAAGTTATTAAATTCCAAATACCACGCCCCAAACATGTTCTCAATCACCAATGGTTTCTTACAAAGAAATCCTAACTTTATGTCATCTTCACCAAAGATGACAGACCCAGAAGGTAACAATATAATTAAGGTGTGCGTGTGTGGGGGGGACAGTAAGATAGCATCACTGGACCAGAAACTAAATGACATGCCAAAGAGCCACACATGCGCCCCAGGCCGGCACCACATGCAACCTCGATAATGAGGGTTTGGCTTGACACCACACTCCAGCAGTAAAATTCCATATTCAGGGTCTGCTCTCCAGCTCAGCAGATTGCAAGAGCCCTTTACAAGCCCCATAACTGTGGTTGCCCAAATCTGCTGCTGTCACAACTCTCCTTGGAGAATGATCCTGAGTTCGCCATGCAAAGCTTCCATCTCACTGAGTTTCAGTACCCTCTCCTTAGGGGCTGGGCCAGTAGCACCTTCCCACTTAGCCACCTCTGTGAATTCACTTGCTCTGGGCCAAGCCCCCTCTGCCTGATCTTCTCCCTCTTACTTCTGTAATTCAGTGCATCTCCTCCTCGGGTGTCTTTCTGCTAAGAGCAATTTTGTAGCTGGTACCTGCTACGCTCAGCCCTGAAAGATGGCTGCGGAGTTCAGCAGTATTTGAGAAAACAAACTCAGTGTAGCATGATGGGATGGAAAAATGCATTTCAAGTTCTTTGAAGTTACAAAGACCTGTGAGTGAAATTTCCCCAGGAATCCCACTGCTTGGAACTAGGTCCCAGGGAACTACTGAGTGTTGGAGTCGGCTAGGACACAGCCCTTTCCTGCCTCAGGCGAGGCTTAGCTGGATGCCTGTGGACTGTGCAGCCTAATTATGGAAGTTCCTAAGTCAAATTAGATATGTCCAACTCCTAAACTGCCTGTAGCCCACAGCTTGTAACCACTTTTATTAGACAATACTACAATGATTCATTGTTGAAATAAACACGTTTAACGTTGACTGTCCCGTGCCAGATCCTGATTTTATAATTTGGATGCTAGCAATAAATGCTAAAACAGCCTGCCCGTGAAAAATTCCAGTCAAGCTGGGAAAACAGCCATCTAAAAATGCAAACACCATATATATGTGTGTCTGTGTGTGAGTGTGTATGTATGTGTATATGTATATATATGTATGTGTGTTATACACACAGCATATTAGAAGGAGAGTGTGTACTAGCTTTCTCTACTGTAAAGTTCTCATTTTTCTCTTCCTTAATAGTGAATCACTAAGGCAACATGCAAAAGAAAGAGAACTGGTCTACCTCTTCACATACAAATAGCATTTATAGATATATGTGAAGCCAAGCCACACTTTCTAGCTATTCATATACCCTGCTACCCTAATTTCTTTCTCAAGCCGATCCTATCTTTCTCCTACTTCAATCTTAGAACCACCATTCCTCCTTCAAGTAAAGAATGGTATTAAAAACCATCTTGACATTAGGTAGACATTCGTAACTACAGATGTCTGTGTCCAGGTTCTCCCAGTGAGCAGGCCAATGCAATTTTTGCATACATATTGATGCACATATGTGACTATATTTATTTCTTCATCTCTCTTTGTACTTAATAAAATAAATCTGAGTTCTCTGGATGTTATTCTAGTTTTGCTCTGTTGCTTATCTGTAGTATCCTCCACTGACAATGAACCTGATAGCTTGGGTTGAGTTCTGTCTCAGAAAATCCCCATGCTGACATGAACCTGTAGTTCATCAGGCTGTCAGTATATTTGATTTAGGATCATTAAGGAAGTTCAGGAAAGGTATTGGAGTATTACTGAATCAAATATGACCACTATTTTTTTTATATTAAAAACAGTAAGTTCCATTGCAGACACATTGAAAGGGAAATGACATCAATATATAGGCCAAGGAGATGGCCTAGATTGGAGGCTGTCTTCATGGAGCCTAGGGTAAGACAAAGCCACAATACTTCAATCTAAGACTTCTAACAATTAAAATTAGATGACTTATTGTGAGTTAAAAATCTATATTTTGTTCATTTCCCTAGTTTTAACCCAGGGTTCTCCTCCCATATCAACACAATTTATCATATTATATTCTGTCACTATGCTTCCTTAGGCTGCCCTTAGCTCCAGTCATTTGTGACCACCTTGAGGATTTCAATGGTCATAGGACAGGTTTTATGGAAAATTGGGATTTAGATTTTATGTGTTATTCATCTTCTCATCAGCCCCCCACCTCATGTCTGTGTATGCCCACATATGTGTGAAACACAGAAGTTAGTTAATCCCACCTTGTGGGGTCTGGCGTTGGAATTTAAGTCAAGACTGCACACAAGCATCTCTCCCTCCTGAGCCAACTTACTGGTGGCCCTCAACTTGGATTTGTCTACTTTTCTCATAACAGAGTAGGGTTTATACAGTCTGAAAAGAGAGACCGTCATGCTAAAGTGATATTCTCCTCACACCATATGATCGATAGGACATATCACTGTCAATATTGACATTGATCCTATAGATGAGACAGCCCAGTCCTTGATAGAGCTCTACACTGCAAACTCCCTTGCCCTTCTGTATGTATAACATGCTTTCCAAAGACTGTTATGAGTAGCTTGTAAGAGTGGAGGATTAAACTACACCCCCATGAGGTAACACTGCTGGATAAGTCATTTGGAGGTGGGTGAGATGGCACTTGCTGCCATGCCTGATGAGCTGAGTCCAATCCTTGGAACTGACATAGAAGGAGAACCAACTCAACAAGATAGATCTTCAGTCTCTCTCCACATGGGCAGTGTGGCATGCACACACACATACATATACTCAGAAAATGAATAAATGAATGTTATAAAGACTTTAAAAATCTGAAGACAAAAGAAAATTATTTGGAATTTTGCTGCATAAAAAGTTCACTATTGTCTTTTGGTCAGTCATTTGGAATGTTTTAGTATTAAAATATCATCAGGGATTTTTTTATGGATTTATGATAATCTATTATTACTTTAGTTCTCTCTCTATCATCTACTGTTATCACCATTTTTAAGCAGTTTCCTATCAATGGATAAACTGTTATCTGCTATTCATTCATAGAGTGCTATGAGCTGTTTTAACTATGTTTACCCTATGAATTCCTGTTTAAACATATTTGCCTAACAAGTAAATATTCTAAAGCATACTTTTAAAAATGGTATACTGGAGAACTAGTATATTTAAAAAACTGAATTCTTAATGTAGAATATATTTCATTATTTTCTCTAATTTGACATATTGGTAGTCTTTTTTTTAAAGATAACTTTACAATTCCCTACAATTAAATGTATGTATTTTTTGCCTAAATCATATTTATATTTTACAACTCTGTTCATATGCTAAAAGTATTTATTTTCACATTTTTTCCATTTTGTGAGACAATATAAAACAGAACTGATGATGTATTATTGATTCTGACATAGTCACGAAAGCACATATTATGCTTCTATTAAAAGTTATATTTTATGACAGGTTTGTCAGATTTAATTTATGACTCTCACACATCTCTAGCTCAGGAGCCACAAATTATCTCCCTTTGAATCTTTTCCATGCAGTATATTTTCTTACCAGAACATTTTTTCAAGCATGTTGATATATTCTAAAGAAAAAGTTAGAGATAAATAGAAAATATTTTCAGAGCAACTTCATATATATGTATAAACGTATATATAATTCAGTATCTAATTTCTTATTTCTCATTCCAATATCATATTTCTAGAAGCATTTTTCTCATTTGAAGAAAAAGATGCATATAGATATCCATGTTGTCATGTTTGATTTCCTGAATCTAAGAAGCATGCAAATTCATCCATCCCTCCCTCGTAGCAGGGAACACCTGGGTTGGTAGGGTGGAGTAGCAGCTAACTTCAACATCAGGTTCATGTCAAGAGACCTGGAGGTTAGAGGATAAAGGGAATGTTCAAGAAAACAGGGGTACGGCTTGCAGGGAGGAAGCAGTCAGAGCTGAATCACAGGACCACCTGGCCTTGTCACTGATTAGACCTTCACCTGAAAGTGGCTAAATGCAGGCTAGTGACTTTTCAAATGTATTGCTTTATGAGACCCTCTGAGTAGTGTAGAGAATGAATTGAGGGGAAGTGAAAATTCCGGAATGTAGGCTCGCTGGCCATGCGGGCAGTTGGGGTGGCACCAGTGACTATGAAGCAAACGGAATGGTCCCCCAGCTGAAATACAAAGTCATGAGCACCCCAAAATGTACTGGAAACTGAGAGTGAAGGAGTTGGGAGGGTGGCTGAGCCTCATCGCGAGGCAAGAGACACTGGAGAGCGGCACGGTAACAACACTGGCATTTGCACTTCTGCTTTAAAGACTCTTTGAAACCTCCAAAAGACATCTCACTCGAGCTCAAAAGCAAGGACTGACCAGCGGCACTGTAATGAGCGTGATTAGCATGTAGGTCACAGCTGGGTTCTTGACTGGGGACAGCATTGCTTAGGGACAGAGTATAAAACAGTTGATTCTCAGTTGAGAGTTAAGGGAGCTATGTGGTCTCATGGGGAAGTTCTGACAATGTCAGAGGACATTATGATTGTTGGCACAAATAAAGACATGGGACAAGGGGAGGCCAGGGATGCTCCAAATAGCCCACAGTGCACAACTCCAGGATGCTCTACACACATCTCAGGCTACGATGCACAACTCAGGTCCCCACACCAAAAGTTCCTTACATAAAATAACCAGTAGTGCCCTGTGGAGAAACCTGGTGCTGAAGGTGATGAAACGAGACAACTGGTAAACCTCTTGCAAAGCACAGGTAGGTCAGGCACCAATGATGAGAAGGACCAGTCAGAGAACTACAGGACATCTCAACCAAAGGCTGAATTCAGGCGGCAGAGCTCCAGTGCTGATAGCATACAGAAATACACACTGCATTCAATATGGAGGACCAGGAGCTAACATAAACAAATGACAAATAACTTTTCAACGTCCCCTAAAGTGTTGGCCAACCTCTCCGGTTATTAAACAGGATACCAAGCAATTATCTAATTATAGATACAGAGGGGAAACTCCACCAATCTCTTACTAATTCCCTGCCTTGGTCACCTTCCTAGCATCTCAGAGGAGCTGACTACTGATTGAGGGAGCAGGGGGTTCCTAATACAGGGGGTATGTGTAGGGAAGATGATAAATGAGTTTCTCTGAAAAGAGCAAGCCCTGCTTGTGCATGTGAAGCACGCCAAATGATCATTTAGAGTCTATTGGAACGCTGTCTGTGAAATTCCACAGACAATGCCACAGGAAGCAGTTGAGTTAAGGGAAAGTTACAAAGGCCTGGGTGACTCGGAAAGTCTTTTAATAGTAGTGAATGCAAGGATGAAAGACATTCAGTTTGAATTGTAGAAGCCTTTGGTTCAAGAGGCTCAGAGCCTCCCGATTGAGGGCCTAGCCCTGGATAGGCTCACTCCAGTGGCATGCAAGTGTGTGTGTGTGTGTGTGTGTGTGTGTGTGTGTGTGTAATGCAAATATTTATTTGTATGTATTGTAATGGCTTGTCCTGGATGTCAACTTGACTATATATGGAATGAACTACAATCCAGATTTGGAGAGGTCGCCTGTGATCCAGATCTTGAGGCTGGAAGACACAAGTTTCTGACCTGGATCTTGGCATGGAAATCGTGAGGCATAGCAGCTATGAAATCCTTAGGCCCGGGCAAGGTAATATACACCTTTAATCCCAGGAGATAAAGGCAAGGAGTTCTCTGAGTTCAAGGTCAGCCTGGGACAAAACAAGTCCCAGATTCAGGGATGGTGGTACACACATTTAATCTGGGCCATACCTTCTGCTGGAGACCTACATAAGGACATTGGAAGAAAGAAAGTTTGCTCTTCTTTGCATGCTTTCATTTACTTGCCAGCACATCTGTTGGAATCTACTTCTACAGAAGACCAGTTGAAACAACCAACCTCGTGGGACTGAGCAACTACTAGATTCTTGGACTTCCCATTCACAGCTGACCATTGTTGGGGAGCTGGACTACAGGCTGTAAGTCATTATAAGAAATTCCCTTGCTATATAGAGACTATACATAAGTTCTGTGACTTTAGAGAACCTTGACTAATATGCATATATATGTATTTATAGTATATATTTACTTAATATATATATATATTTATAGTTTATAAATATTCATAATATATTTATTTATATTATATGATATATATTTATAGACATGCATCTATGTTCCAGTAATATATTTATAATTACATGGTATTTCCTCCATCCACAGTACTAAGTATACATTCTTACATCTTCCTCTTTAATGTTCCTTTTCATTCATTTATTCCTGTTTTGGACAAGGTCTCACTATATAGCCCAGGCTGGCCTTGAACTTGCAATCCTGCTGCCTCTGCCTCCCAGGTGCTAAGATTACAGGGTAGTCACAACACATGCCATCCTTTTTCTTAGGAACAAGGTCAAAGGCCAGTTATGCAAAGCTCATTTGTTCATGAGTATTGATGGAATATTTACATAGATATTAGTTTAATATCTGTCCCTTCAATAAACACCAAGCTACATAGAAGCAAACATATTCCATTCGGTTTATGGCAAAAACGCTAAGAAACTACCATTACTGGCTGGCATCAAATTAATAGAATTGGTTGATAATGTGTGAGTAAAGAAGAAATGAATGACTGCAGCTCCATTTTTCGTATGACTTGTGTTTACCCTGATGTATTTCAGAAGATGCATTTTTTATGCAGGATTACCCTATAAATGTATTAAAAAAAATAGTAAAACAGCCTAGCGGTGTAAAGAATCAAATTTTGAATCATAAAAGGTCAACCCATAAATAGGGCAGTGCTTCCTGAGAGCCTACCCTGGAGCTAGGCTCACTCAAGTGTGTGTGTGTGTGTGTGTGTGTGTGTGTGTGTGTGTGTGTGTGTGAGAGAGAGAGAGAGAGAGAGAGACAGACAGACAGACAGACAG
>NC_034598.1:57180932-57226485 GCF_900095145.1 Mus pahari
ATATATTTATAATTACATGGTATTTCCTCTCTAGAATACTAAAGTATTTGGCTATAACAGTGTTGGAAACAGCCCAAGCTGACAGTTTTAAAACTGTAAAGAGGACAGTCTATTTCCTTCCATTATAAAAAGAAATCTTCAGGAGAGAGACATTTTTGAAACGTACAGACCTAGTAACAGGATTAATGTATTATCGTAAACAATTTTATGCAAAGGAACTTCCACGTTAGACTTCAAAGAGGGATAGAATTAAGAGGGAAAAGTGGGTCAAAGGGAGAGGATGTCTCCGATTGGGAAAGATAGTCTCTGGGGAGCATTTTACGGGGCGCTCAAGCATGAGGCCTTTGCAGCAAGCCTGGCTTATGGCTAAACAGAGCTGTTTGTGCTGAGGAGTATATTAAAGACAGGAAGCTGCCTCTCCGAGAACAGAGAACTCCTGTAGAAAGCTGTGCCGTCAAGATGTGGAGTTCTCAACCTGTGGGCTACTTCCCCTATGGGGGTCACATACTCAACCTGTGGGCTACTACCCCTTTGGGGGTCACACATCAGATATTTACATTATGGTTCATACCGGTAGCAAAAGTACAGTTATGAAGAAGCAATGAAAATAATTTTATGGCTGGGGGTCACCACTACATGAGGAACTGTAATAAAGGGTTGTGGAATAGGGAAGGTTGAGAACCACTGGATTGAAGAAAGCAGCAGATAAAACTGCAAACACACATTTAAGTGTACAGGGGTCTGGGACTTCTACACATCCAGGCACTGACATAGACATCTACCTTGAAAGAAAAAGGAGAAAGCAGAAAAATATTAACAATGTAACAATATAACAAAGATTCAGCCAATAGCACTTGAAGTTTCTATTTTCTTAAATGGTTGTGTTAAAAAAAAGTTTCCTATCATTTGGTTTACCACTTGAATCACTAATCAGTAGGTAGATTAACAATTTAACATTACTTAAATTTTACTGTATGTTTTAATCATGATCCACAATCATGACAAACATACCATAGAGGAGTGTTCTGTCTTGTTGCACAAGCAACAGAAACCCATGGTGAATCTTGAGAGCCATGTATTCTGGCGTGCTCAGCTGGAAACTTCACACATAAAGTTTGTAATTAGACATAATTATTGAAGGTTTAAGTCGATCATTGAAAATTATAATAGGGACTAGACAGATGGCTTAGTGATTAAGAGCACATACTGCTCCTACAGATGACCTGAGTTCAGTTCCTAGCACGCCCACCAGGCAGCCCACAATCATGTGTTACTCCAGCTTGAGGGTATCTGGCTTCCATGAGCACCTGAACTCACATGTACATAGACAAACACACACACATACACAGACAGCTGCACACCTACATATAGTTTAAAATAACAAAAATAAAAGTATAAAAATTAGAGTAATAGACAAGAGTTGTCATTGTTCATTATCTACCCAAGGGCTTCACATCCACTTGATCTAGCCATCACCACTGATAATAAAGCTGTACAGTATAACAGAGCCCACTTTACAGGTAGATAAAAGATGGTCAAATAGATTATGCTTCAGCACTAGAGGAGGGCTGTGCATTTTGAAGGTTCACTAAGGTAACAAATATAGAACAAATATAGAACAAAAACTGAGGGCTTTGGAGAGCCTTCTGAACTTCTCGTGGCTTACCTAGATTTTCTGCTTCATTTTGCTCACCTTACAGCTTGCTCTCATCTATAAACCACTTCTCAAAGAGTTGCAGTACATGCCATGGCTCCTGTTCTCTAGTTTGGAGGGTCCTAACTCTACAACCCTGAATCTCTGCTGAGGGCCTCTGCTTATCTCACAGTCTCAAACACCCACCGAACCATAGAGCAACATATCCACAGGACCGGAGATCTGCAGAGCCACAGAACCACGGATCCAAGGATCTACAGAACCACAGATCCAAGGGTCCATGGATCTACAGAACCACAGAACCACACATATCCGCAGACCCTCAGATCCACAGATCCATTACCCACATATTTTTTCCCTCACAAATGACTGTCTTTAGTGCAAGGACTTGGAGGTGACATTTTTCATCTCCCCTCTACCATCAATGACTATTCCGCAGCCTCTGAAGTGTTCCCTCTGCTGGCGGCCAGTCTTCATTTCCCATCGTGTCGCCATCATGATTTTTTTTCCCTAAAGAACAAATCACAAAATGTACCCATTCATCTATATTGCATTTTGTCTGTTATTGTTGGACACCTTTGCACCTGATAGTGAAAGATACAATAGTAAACAAAATGGAAGAAGCAAAGAAAGGAAGGGAGGGAGGGGGATCACAGAGCTTATATTCCAGAAGTAAAGACTAAGTAACTCAGCAGAGAGAGAGAGAGAGAGAGAGAGAGAGAGAGAGAGAGAGAGAGAGAGAGAGATGTGATGTGTGCAGATGCCCTGTATTAGATGGAGAGAATATCACACTATGCTAATGAGCACTCATACTGCTCCATCATTCTTTCCCACTCTAATCAACTACTTCTAATTTCCTAGGCATAACATAAACTGCCCAACAACCACATCTCTACCTGTGCGCTCCCTACTACTTAACAGTCTGCTCTTGAGGTCCTTGCTCAGCCTGACTGCACTCCGCCTCCAGCAAGACTTCCCGCATCACCCCAGTTCCAATCCAGCGTTGCAATCCATCATCAGACTCCCCAAGCAATATTCACATCCCCGTCACAGCATTTACGGCTACACTGTCAGAGCACAATGATTCATCTCTTCCTCTCTAGTGACATGTGCCCACAGAGCAAAAAAAAACATGGGCTCTGATCTTGTGACAGTCCACCATCTATATGGTACAGCTGCCACAACAAAATAGCGCGAGCTTAACCTTCTTTGGTTTTATTCAAGACAGGGTTTCTCTGTGTAGCCCTGGCTGTGCAAGAAATCACTCTGCAGACCAGGCTGGCCTCGAACTCAGAAATCCGCCTGCCTCTGCCTCTGCGTCCCCCTTGTTGGGATTAAAGGTATGCACCATCACCAGCTGGTGAGCTTCACAGTTTTTAATAGAAACCTCATCACACAGTCTCACCGGCTTCAAAGCAGCAGCTCTGGCTTCTCTCCTTGGCTCGGAAAGGCTCTCCGTCCCCTGCCATCATTAACTTCTCTGCATGTGAAGCCCTGTGTGTCCCTGTACATGCGTGCATAGTTCCTCCCCAAATAAGAGTTCCAGTCAAATTCGATTGAGGAATGACCCAAATGGTTTCATTTTAGTGTAAGCACCTTTTCGAAGGCTCCCTTTTGCAAGCATAGACACACCGCTAGTGTTAAAATGCACAAATTTAAAAGGGGCAGCTACTGCATAACACTATTCCACCTGTGGCTGATGGCCAATCTTTGCTTTCAGCCCTATCCACATCCATACTGACTTTGCTTTATGAGTTTCTCAGACTTCTTTGCTGTATGAACTATAATTTCCTTTTTAAAAACTTTACGGTTGGTTATTTCTTCGACGAATGCAACATGTTTTGATTAGATGCATTTTTATTCCCTCCTTCCCTTACTCCCACCACCACTTCTTCCTCTCGACGTCACGTCTTCCTTTTGAACCCCACTCAATATCATTAGTGCTATAGAGGGCCACTCCTGGGGAATGGGACGCCTACTGGGGACTGATGGGACAAAGAGTCATCAGTGCCTTTCAGTAAATAATTCTCCTTGCACATGTTTAGACAAAAATAATTAATAGGGTCTGGGGGATGGATTGATGGATAAGAACATTTTACTGCACAAGCCTGAGGGCCTGAGATGGGGGAATCCTTGACTCCCAGGTAAAAGCCTGGTGTGGCCAGATGTGCTGCACCAATAACCCCAGTACCAAAAGGGAGGGCTTGTGGAGACAGATCGATCTCTGGGCTTGCTGTCTGGCCAATTGAGCTAAAAGTCAGTGATCTCCAGCCTCAGTGGGGAAACCCTGTCTCGAGGGAACGTGGTAGCCGATGGCAAATTGGAAACGGAGGGGATCCCTTCCCTATTAGAATTCCTCATACATTTGGTAAATCTTCCATATGATAAATCTTTGGTCTGCAATCCAAAGAGAAAGTATGTATAGGTGTTTGATTTGGTGTTTCATTTTTTCCTGTATGTTGCCTAGCTTGTTGAAAGATGAACTCTATATCTCTCCATGAGCCTGTCTCTCTATGTCTCTGTCTCGCTCTGTCTCTCTGTCTCTGTCTCTGTCTCTCTCTCTCTGTCTCTCTCTCTCTCTCTCTCTGTGTGTGTGTGTGTGTGTGTGTGTGTGTGTGTGTGTGTGTTGGTGAACTTTGTAGCACTACAATGAGATTCCTGACACAGTCACATATAAAGGAACAAACCTTTATTTAGCTAATGTTTCTAAAGGTTCAGTCCTGTTGGCTTGGTCTTAAGCACCAGTGGCCTTTGTCACTACATCAGGTGAGAATGGGAGTATGGGGGGGGGCGGGGGGGAGCAAGCAAGAGATTGCATCTCAAGAAGAAAAGAGAAAGGAAATGGCCAGGCCATTCTTGGACACAACAACTATTGGAAAAACCATGGAAGTGTTACAGAGTAGATACTTCACCCCCCCCAAGACCTATAGTCTCCCCACATCTCAGATGTCCCACGCTCCTATACACTCCCCTCCAATAATGCCACAGCACAGACCAAGATGTCAATCACAACGGACCCTTCTATTCAAACCATGAGAATGTATACATTGTTATGCGCACCATGAGTCTAACAGATTCTCAAGGTGCATTTTGAGAATCCACACACTATTCTGTGCTACAGCCATGAGACCTCAGTGCGCAATTCCTTTCTCGTTCGGGGTACCCTTACACAGTATCTTCACAGCGCCTAACAGCTGTCATGGCAACATGCTCTCCTGTCAGGAGGAGAAAGCAGCAAGGCTAGTTCTCTTAATGCAGGAACAAACCAGGAAGACGTCTGAGTATCAGAATTCTCCAGCCTTTGGATGACACCACGGCAGCCCTGGAGATCCTGCCAGACTGGCTTCAAGGCCATGCCTTCTCCACACGGGCTGTTCATCCTTAATGACAGAATGAAGAGAGTGTGGGAGGGATGGCCCTGTTTGGTTTCCCATTAACGGCTCCACATGTTTCGTCCTTAAAGAGCACCATAAAATGATAATGGATAACGTAGGCACTGGAAATATAGGGAAGACGGAGAATTTTGATGTTTTGCTGGGGCAAATGTTCCTAAGAGAAAACAATTTGCTGCATCCCAGCAGCAAACAAACCGGATGTCACAAACACCAAAAGCTTTATTTCGCAAAAGTTTGGAAGAATTGGCATGGAAATATTTCTACAAATTGAAAAGAAATAGAAATATACCTGCATTTATTTTAGTTACTCTTAATGTAATTAAAATTAATATATTTGAAAGGAGTTGCAGAAGTGAAGAAAAATTTCAAAGATAATACAGTGAATTCCAAGAATCCATTAAGTCCTGTTTTCCCTCTTATTATAATTCCAACACAATAGACTAATGCCGATACATTCTTACTAACTAAATTTGTGTCTTAGTCAGATGTTTCTGTTGTTTTAGATGTTTTGCCTTTTTCCCAGGGGTCCCATGTAGCTCACTCCAGCCTTAAACTCATTAATAGCTGATGCTGGCCTTGAACTCCTGATTCCACTTCCTTTACCTCCAAGTGTTGGGAGTATAGAATGTCAAACTCCTCAGTTTTACACAGTTCTGGGAACAAGTCCTGGGCTTGGGCACTCTAGGCAAGCAGGCACTCTACCAAGCGAGCTATATCTGCAACCTGAGCTTTCTTCAGACTGTCCACATAGTCTCTTCCTTTTCCTTCATGGTCTGGTTCCCAGCGCCACTGGGGTTGTCCATCCTGCTTCTCCAGCTCCTCTTATCCATTTTGAACTATTTCGTCAGTGACTCTGACTTATGGTCCCGAGATCTCTGGGCAGAACTCAGAGCTGCTGAAGGCCACTCACATGAGTGCCATTTGACGTTGCTTTAGGTTTTATGTATGTTAGGGTGACTGGTTGATTTGGGCTATAATTTTTTTAAAAAAATTATTCTTTGAGAATTCCATGTATTGTATTTTGATCATACTCAACACTGAATTCTCCCAGATCTGCATCCCCTCAGTATTCACACAACTTTTTATTGTCATTTTTTTTCTAAACCTATTGAGTCCAACCACGGTGTTTATATACTCATAGGTGTGGAGCCATCCACTGGAATGTGCTCAACTGATGCCACACCCTTAAAAGAAATAACTTTTCCTCTCACAGTAACTAGAGATGATTAGTTATTTTATTTTTGCCACACAGGGCACATGCCTATTACCATTACCAGGAGAATCTATTACCGTTACTCTTGTAAGTGGACAGTTGTCCCCTGACTCCTAATACCTTCTCCTTGCACTCGCAGATTATTACATCTCTCAAAGCTCTCCAGAGAAGCTGCGTTCTGTTGCAGACAATTCGCACCAAGACGCACTGGACTACTCAGGGTGCAAGGAACAAAAGACTTGGAGTTCTCAGCTCTAAATGGGATGTTTACATCACACCACCTCTTGTCAAAGCTCGGGTGTCATCATGGAAGAAGGGAGGAAATGCTGGTATTGGTCTGCATGGTTAAACAGAGACTGTATCTTTGGGGCAGCAAGACCGTGGAAGCAGTGAGTCATGTTTATCACATTTGAGCATGATGTCACACTGTCTGTCCCTGATGTCACCCTTCGTCATCTGACCTGGGTATGTCTGTAGCTCCTTTGAGTAACTATGGTAAAGTCACTTTGTTCTCCTTTTCTACACTATACCATTTGGAACGAAGACATTATGTTAGGGAACTGAGAGTCACAATTCCCATGCTTGAGGGTGAAGAAGCTACATCAATTATTTAAGAAGCGAGAGATGGTGCCTCTTCTTCAAGCATCTATGCTTGTGGATGTTCCACAGTATACCAACCCAGTGGCATATCAAGAAAAAACAACCTTTATTCCCTTATTATTTTTGTCTTTCAAATACATAGTTGTTCTATTGGTGCTGTTATACCTGTGTTCCACAATTTTATATTGGTTTAAAATTTTATTTTATTCAAATATTTTAATTGATCTTCTGATTTCTATGATCCTTTTTTTACTTACATGAGTGCTGTTTAGTATCCACATATTTGGGAGTTTTCCAAATGTCTTTCTATCTTAACTTCTATTTAAAGCTCATTGTCATCTGTGTATATATTCATGTGCTATCAGTCTTTTAAATTTGATAAAGTACATCTTACAAATCCGTTTGTTCACTCGTGGCTAAGGTTTGTACGAAGCTTGAGAAAAGTAGACTTGGCTTTGCTGAATGGTGTGCTCTGCAGCTGCTGATTGGACTGAGCTCGCTGGTCACGCTGTCGACTTCTACTGTGTGCTTCCGATTTTCCACTCAATTGATCTACTCCTTATTAGAGGAGAGGTGTTGAAGTTGGAAGCTGCTACAGAACCGTCAGTTTTCACCTCAAAGGATCTGGTGCTCTGTTTGGGGGTGTTCATGTAGTTGTTCCTTCTTGGAGAACTAATTCGTTTATCATTATTGAATGTCCCTCTTTGTCCTTGATGATTACGGTGGGGTGACATCTACTTTGGCTGAAATTACAGTGATGAGTTTTGCTTTGTTAAAACCACTGATGTTGATGTAGTATGCATCTTTCCCTATTCTCTTACTTAAAACATGAGGATTTTGAGAGGTGGATCATTTCTTAATCAGCCCAATGCTGTGTTTTAGTTAGTTGACTGGAATATTTAAATCAATTATGTTTAAAGTAATCATTTCAGAATTGGATTAATATCTACCACACAAATTTATTATATTATTGTGTGGCCCCTGCCATGTGTCCTCTTTTACATTGAGAATTTTGTCTCACATGGCCATCTCACAGAATCGTTTTACATAGCAAGTATCCTCCTGATCTCCAGTAGCTCTATGACAACTTGTGATATGCATTTTAAATGGATTCAAGTTCAGCTTCAGAAACCAGAATTTCAGTTCACACGTGGCTCACGGGTTCTACAGCAGAGGCTGCTCCGTTCTCCTCCTCTCTCCTTCTTATGACATCATTGTTTATTTTATGACTTGTGTGTTGTCATCATCTCGTGCATTCTCACAGTCATTTCTTTAAGCCAACTTATTTTATAAGCAAGCCATGAGAAGAACAAACGATTTTTTTTGTTTGCTTACTTTACTTGTTTTTATTCCTTCCTTCCCACTTTATTTGTTCACGTAGACCCAAGTCTCTGGGTTTCCTAAATCACTTTCCTTTTCTTTGAAAAACTTAGTTCAGCATTTTGTGAAGGGCTGTCTAACCAAGTCCTTGTTCCCCCTTTCCTTAGACTCCCCTGGACACAGACAGGAAGCTTGGTGTGAGTGCTTCTCTTCTTGCTTTAAATGCCTCACTCCACCCACATGGACTCTTGCAAATTGCCCACTACAACTCTCAATTCTCATTTTTGTACAGGTTAAACCAATTCACAACAGGTTAGACCAACTCACAGCTTCTTTCAGAACTTCCTTTCCGTTTCCTGGAACGTGGATATTGCTTATCTAAGGAAGATGGGTAGTCACTCTCTAGGTGTTTTCTAAATTTCCTGGACTGGCATTTGGGAAAAATTCATTCTTTCATCTTTTGTTTTCCTTGTGACATTTAATTATATGTACGTTTTACCTTTTGATGCAGCATCATGATCATTGTGTGTTTGCTTTGAATGTTCCCACTGTAACTATGGGTCTTTGAATTCTGGACCAGGGTTCCCAGCTTCCTTAGCCCAGCTCAGCCAATCCAGTCCCTCAGCAGGGAGATCCTTAGCAGCCTTTGTCTGGCTGCATACACTGGATTCCTAGCATTTCTTTTAAATTTTCCTCTTGGATGTTTCTGTCTTTTCTTACTTGGCCCATCTGTTCATGCATATTGTCTGCTTTTGCTGTTAGAGCCCTTCACAATGAGTCACAGTTGGGTAAAGTCATCTTTTGAAGAATTCCAAGTTCTCTAGGAGACCTGAGTCTGGGTCGGATGCTTAGTCTGTTTGCCTTTTCTAGATGTCTTCCCCTGTCTTCTAACATAACTAGTTACTTCTGTAAGAGTAAGAGATGGTGCGTTGGATAATGAGGACAGAGGTCAATGCTCTTGGTGAGGGTTTATGATGACCTGGCTAGCATCAAGCTATTCAATGTCTGCTAGAGATGGAGATGTCAGAGCTCCCAAGTTCCTCTAGTACTGCTGCCTTCTCCTCCTGCTGTCTTTGGGATTTCTTGAGGATCCCACCCCAGTACAGTTTCTGCACCCTACAACTCTTATGACTGTAACCTTCCTATTCATACAAGAGCCCTGTCATGGTGGCTAGAAAGAATGGGGTGTCTCCCCTGTTGGAGAGGAAAGAAAATCTACAGGGTTTGAGTAGAGAAATGTGTTTTCTTCCAAAGGAATGGGATTCTGGGGGAGCTTTTTCCATTGGAGGCTCTTGTTGCAATGTTTACAAGGGAAGATTCCACAATAGGTATTTTTTCCCCTTTGTGGGCCAGCGGGATCTTTACTGTTTGTTTGTTTGTTTGTTTTTCTTCTGTGAAAATCTCCTGTTCGTGGAGGTTGGGTCAGATCAGTGTGAGCCATTCCTCGTCTGCTGAGCCTGACAAGGTCTCATGCTAATGCATACAGCTCCTGCGAGCCGCTCCTCTGGGTTCTTGTTCTCGCTATTTCTGCTGCACAAAAGTAAATCTTGCCACTGTCTAAAGTTCCCTTTTCCTGAAGACTTACTAGGGGAGGAGGTACTAGTTTAAGGTTGCTGTAGAGTCTACCAACATCACTTCTTTCAGCTTATTCAGTTTTTCTTACAAGGACAGAAGCAGCGTCTTCTAAGTTCACTATGTGGTGGGGACCTTAAACAGCTATTATATTCTAGTAATTAGTTACATCTATTTATTTATTTATCTACATATTCACTTATTCTGTGTAGCTGGGTTCATGCCATGCAGGTGGGGTCAGGGGATAACTTGCAGGTGTCAGATATCTTCCTCCAACACGTGGGACCAAGGGATCCAACTCGCATTCAAACTTGGTAGCAAGCACTCTTTCTTACTAAGCCAGCATTGTTTCATTCTATTTTTATTTTTAATGTTTTTTTTAAATAGAAATGTAAATGCAATGTAAAGAATTTTTTATCAGCTCAGCTTAATACTGAGCACTTGGAAAGAAAAAACTTCATTCACATATTCAGTAAGTGCTTTACTACACACCTACCGGCTGGGAGAATATATCCTGCTTAGTAGGGATACAGTGATAGGGAAGGCACCTGCGGTCTCTGTCATAGAACAGGATCTTATGTTCTATGAGAAGGGAGATACGGGAATATAAACACAAACAGAAATCTTGGCCTTTAAGAAGCTTCTGAGAGACAAGGCAAAATGGAATGACATTGAAGCAGTGTCTATCAACCTATAGGTCATGGGTGTGGCCCAGGTCTGTGTCCTCAATGTTAGGAAAAGAACTATTGAATTGCACAGCCATCCTCCCACGTAAACACCCCACAGCTCTCAGCAGAAACTTCTACATCATTCGGAATAGGTAGGAAAGGGCTCTATGTCCTTACAAACTCGAGTTCTGTCGTCTTGCCCCTGCCTAATGTTTTCACAATGAATCTTGTTAAACAGCATTTCTTTGTGCATTAACCCACTGTCTTAGTTGTGGCTCTATTGCTGTTAAGAGACACTATGAAGTCACAGATATTTACATTACAATTAATATAAGACCATCCTGCATATCAGATATTTACATTACGATTTACAGCAGTAGCAAACTTAGAGTTATGAAGCAGCAACAAAAATATTATCATGGTTGGAGGTCACCACAACATGAGGAATTATATTAAAGGGTCACAGCACTAGGAATGTTGAGAGCGACTGTGCTAGTGAACGTGTAGATTTGAACACTCCTTGGGCAGGTACTTCAGCAAGCAGAAGGAGCAGGGTAGGTTTGAGCATCCTGGGACTTGAGCAGACGTTAGAAAGAAGCGTGCGTATAAAGAACTGTCACTTTGCTAGGGTCCAGCAACAGTGGAGACTCATAGGCAAGACTGGGAATAGTGTGCTCTACCACGGCAACGGAGCTGTCGCTTAGCTGTCTCTGTGTAACCGTGAGAGGGAATGGTGGGGATATGGCTATGATGGTTTGAATTAGAATGATTTCCCTCCCCCATAGGCTCATATATTTGGATGCTTAGACTCTAGGAAGTGGCACTATTTGAAATGATTAGAAAAACTAAGAGTGGCCTGTGGGAAGAAGCATGTCATTGATTAGGCTTCAAAAGTGGCCTGTCTATGGATCTAGATGTAGCTCTTAGGTCCTGCCCCAGCCTGCACGACACCATGACAATAATGGTCTACAAGCAAGCCTCCGATTAAATGCTCTCTTTCATAAGAGTTACCTTGGTCATGGTGTCTCTTCCCAGCAATAGGACCACAACTAAGACAATGGGTTAATGCACAACCAGAAACGCCGTTTACCGAGAACATCAAGGGACTCACTGTGAAAGCATTAGGCGGGGGCAAGACCATGGAACTGGGGTTCGTGAGGACATAGAACCCTTTCCGCTGACCATGTGTGGGGCTGGGGATGAAAGTGTGTGGCCCAGGTCTGTGTCCTCAATGTTAGGAAAAGAATTATTGAATTGCACAGCCATCCTCCCACGTAAACGCCCCACAGCTCTCCGCAGAATCTTCTACATCATTCGGAATAGGTAGGAATCATCTCTGCATGAGTCCTCCGAATGATAGAAAGCTTTCTGAGCTGAGGCAGCCACTGGCACTGGGTGGCTAAACGTGATGGAGTGCTTCTGGCCATAGCTAAAACCCTGCCTTGTCATGATTCACTCCATTTAAGGTCCCCAATTTTAGAGTAGCTCTGTCCCCCCACTCAAACAAACAAACAAACCTCTCTACAAGAATGACACAGTCTATATTTTTGCTGTCGAACTCAGAAGCCATTATTAACACACACAGTCATTCACCAGTTGAAACATTCTTCCTGTCCATAGAGAACAGAATTCTTTAATTTTAATTACATAACAGCATGTGGTCAGTGGCTACAGCACAGGACTAGCCACCTCTAAAACAACCCAAAGCCAACTTCCTCTTTCCACAGAGGAGGTCCTCTGGCCTGCCCTTCAAGCTTTGTCTTTATGCTTTCTAGCCGGTGGTCACAGGCTCCTACCCTAAATATTGTTCCCATGGCAGCATTGTTACTGACATGTCCCCATTCAGTCACTTTTGGCTCAGGTCCACAGCCGGCTCCCTGAGACCATGAGACCCCTGAACTCTCATGCAGATTTTCTGCATGTGCACGCAGAGTTTTGAGGGGAGGGCTTTCAGAGCTTCATTCAGATTCTCAAAGGAATTCCCGACACATACACACACACACACACACACACACACACAGACACACCCCAAACAGAGGCTGGGGCGGGAAGGGAAGATAAAAGAAAATGAGGTACAATGGAGGTATTAAAGTGAACTCTGAAATATCACGGAGCAAATAAAAGGCTGCAATGAAAGGAGGTCTGGCAAGCGCCAACCTCCTCGGGGTTCTTCAACACCTCCTATATGTTTTTACAAAAGAATTGCCTCAGTTTCTTTCCAAGACACAGCTAGCATTCTTTCCCTCTGAACACAGTAACTTAATTTAGCCTGACCTGAGCATCTTATGGTAATGTTCTTTCCAGTCTAACCACCCTGAAAACATCTTAATATATGTGTGTAGACATATATGCCTGCACAAAATCTCCCTTACATCAAAAGTAAATAAAAATATACTGTGTACATTATGTAGGGTCGATTTAAGGTAGAGGTTTTTTTTTTTTTTTTTGTCCCTTAGATTGTTTTCTCCTTTGACATGACAACTCAAAGGAAAATAAAAAAAGAAGAGGAGGAGGAAGAGGAGAGGAAGAGGAAAGAAAAAGAGGAGGAGAAAAAAGAGGAGAAGGAAAAGGAAGAGAAGGAGGAAGAGGAAGAAGAGGAGGAGGAAGAGGAGAAGGAAGAAGGGGAGGAAGGGGAGGAAGGGTTAGAGGGGGAGGAAGAAGAGGAAGGGGAGGAAGAGGAAAAAAAGAAGAAGGAAAAGAAGAGGAAATGCCCTTCAAAATACTTTCCTTCTGTCAAGCCATCTTGAACTCCCCTGGTTCAGCTCGTGCTGCCTCCACGAAGGATATATATTTTAAAGAACACTGAACAAATTCATCTTACTAAATCAAAGGATGTGTGCTGTCAAGTAATCTGACCTCTGCTGGCCTAAATCAAAATATCTCAGCACAGCCGGTGTCACGTCATCCTCTCTTTAAAGAACTCCAGGAAGGATAATTCTGTTACCTTAAATGACAATTCATTCCAGTGCTGTCAACAAGGGGCCAGGTAGGACCCTACATGAAAGTGAATTTGCAGGTGCTATATTGCCTTTTCCAAGAGTACACACATCAAGCAAAAGCCGTTTGATAGTTGTGGCTTCTCCTAATACATCTTAATGTAATTCAAGCATTAAAATTGCAAGAGGAGACCCCTTAGGCATACTGAATATTCAGTGCTCAAGTTTTCTAAATTCTAGGGTTTTATAACACTCTAATCTATTCCTAGTCTATCCATTTATTTCTCTTTTTCAACATTAAATATCCATGGCTATGCCTACTACTACTACTACTACTACTACTACTACTACACACACACACACACACACACACACATATAATATAATATATATATATACATACAGTATATATATATATATATATATATATATATATATACACATACATACATACAAGAAAACAAAGGATCAACCTTTCAACTCATGTCCTTGCAACTTAAGTCTTTCTGGATAAACTTTGAAACATTTGAGTTTCCCAGTTCTAATGAAAGAAGCCATCATACTACAGAAACAAAAATTCTTCTAAGTCAGCATTCCCTAGCACGAGCAGCAGAACCTGACATCAGTCTGGTGAGAATGAGCCCCTGATAACTGAGCTAGACTGCCTTGGTATTCCCCAGCCAGTTATCTAGGCAGCTATTAGCTATTAGCTATAGCCTCCACATCCCTATGACCCAGCACCAAGAACTAGGATACCTGGTAGCCCATCTCTCTATCCCAACCCAGCTTCTTGTGTTTTCAACCCAATAGCCAGAGAGAGAGTTTTAAAATATCAATCAGGTCATGGTCACGTAACTCTCAACATCCTAACATAGCTCAAGAGGTTCCAAGCTCATGTAAAGGACAGCTACACTGCCACAGAGCTACCTTATTCCTTCAAGCCAATGTCATTTTCTCCCTGGAGGACCCATCAGGAAAAGCCTCCCAAGCTCAGACCTTCCCTCCGTTCACCCACTGATTCCCGGAATGCTTATGACTACCTAAACCGTTGTAGACTGTATGTCCCTTGGTTCTTGGCTTGTTTACTGTGGCCCGCACCAAGAATATGAGGGATATTCTTGAGCAGAGGGATTCAAACACCTAGAATACCGCATAGCATTCACTAAGTAAAGTCAGTGTATAATTTAATGAACATATTCAGAATAAAAAAAAAAAAGAAGAACGAAGAAGATAAGGAAAAATGACCTTTCTGACTTGTCTGATCTTGACGTCTTATTTAAATGCCGACGTTGCTCTTCCACATTTGGGGTTGGGTTTTGTTGTGAGATAGAATCTTACAATGCAGCCCAGGCTGGCCCTGAGTCCATGGCTAATCCTTCTCATTGTCAACAACTGCTGGGATTATAAGCATGTAGCCAGGCCACTTTCTGTGGCATTTTTAAAAGGAGAAAGACAACCATCTATTACAAAAGCAATCAGAATGCTCATTAAAAATAATCAAAATCAAGTCTTAGCAGAGTTCAGCAGACAGTAAGTACTTGGGTGTTTCTATGGCTGGCTTTACTGCACAGTTCTTAGGATGAACTCTTGAGAGGTCAATTGCTGGCCACGGCCATGTATTAAGGGCCTGATGACGATTCAGCTTCAGAGCCTCCCCATTTGCTTAAAGCCTCTTGCACGATGTTACCCAGATCCTCAAAGTGTGTTCAGTGACCACATGCTTTTATAGAAGTTATGAGGATGAGACCTCGGACTGTCCCCACTGTCCTCAATAGCTCTCCTTTAACCAGCAGCCCTTATACTGGGGGGCAATGAAGCAGGGACTGGCGTCCTCCATACCTGGCAGCACAGACTGACCCGAGGGTGACACTATGTTTTGGA
Organism: Mus pahari; assembly: GCF_900095145.1. Lineage (NCBI taxonomy): Eukaryota > Metazoa > Chordata > Mammalia > Rodentia > Muridae > Mus > Mus pahari. Next base: position 57,196,172 of record NC_034598.1, read on the forward strand.
TTAGTGCCTTTTATCTATTCACTTTGAGATCATTTTCAAGGACAATTATTGATAACTCTTCCAGAGCAGAAATATTCAGAGATGTTTCTACTGTCCATGAGTTGACCTCACCCTGCTTGATCAAGGGTCATTTCACAGTGAAAAGGCCTCCTGCCAAACTGGCCCCAGAAACTGAGTACAGATAAAGGAGAAGAAAGAATATTTGATGAACACAAAGTCGAGTCAGTCTGTAAAACAAAACAAAAACAACTCTTTCAATCAACAGATGTTGAAATTTGTAAATAGAGAATTCAGTTCCCATCAGTGGCTAAACTCAAAGAAAGCTCTCCCTGTTGAGCATATATTTGATATTATCAGGACAAGCAGCAAGAAACACAACCAATCTATAGCAGGACTGTGCACAGCAGATAAGACAGCTCATGAATGTTCAAGTCTTATATAACTTAAGCATTAACATAAGAAAGAGGAAGGAATGTAATTCAAAGAAAGGGTTCACCTCCTAGACAAGAAGCCTTGAGCTCAGTCCAACACTGCAGGAACTGGGGGGATGGGAGGGAAGGGGAGGGGAAGAGGGGGGAGGGGAGCAATGCCTGTTATCCTAGCATTTGGGGATGGAGATAAGAAGATCAGAAGTCCCCTCCATAGAGCTGGAGGCCACCTTGAGGCACCTAAGACTCAAAATACTGTGGGAAATGGGAGGGGAGAGATGGCTCAGAGGTTAAGAGCATTTGTGATCCATGCAGAGGACCAGGGTTCAGTTCCCGGCACCCACATGAATGCTCACAACCATGATCCATCGACACAATCTTCTGGCCTTCACAGGTACCAGGCATGCACAAGGTACATATATCTGCAGGCCAAATTCTTTCAAAAGAAAAAGATCCATAGACCCTGCCAGAGGATTCAGCAGTCTGTCTTCTAGCTCTGTAGTAAACAATATAAAAGCACTGTGGTATGCAAAGTCAATCCAACAGTAACCGAGCTAATGAGCTAAGGTAAGAAGTAAATGACTTCACAGGAAACCCACAAAATCCGTTACTAAAACCTGGTCGTAAACCAAATGCAGACCTTATCTTATGTTCAATAGCAAGGCAGAGACTACCCTAATGATCCAAGAGAAACACCAGGTTTAGAGGTTTAGACCAGGACATTTACAGCCCAGTGCAAGAGATTGCAACCAGGTTTTGGTCATTCATAATCAAAAGACTTCTAGGACTAATCTGTCCGAGGCCATCAAAGCACAGCTGCTTGCAGCCCTGCCCTGGAGTCAGGCTGACTTAAGCTTACCACTTAATTATGTATTTGTGACATTCGTGCTATTTATCAACACTGTTTTTTTTTTTTTTAATGTGACGTTTTTTCTCATTCAAACTCTTACTTCTGCACTCAATTCTGTGTTCATACTTTAAATGCCTTGAGACTCACTGGCCCCATAGCTGACTCTGGCCGTGGAGTAGGGTGCTTTAACTCACATATCCAGCCGGTGAAGTTGCCGCTGGTAAGAGTATCCCGATTGGCCAGTTCCCATCAAGCTTCATCAACAGTGGATATCAGCACTTATTCTTCAATTGGGTCAATCTGAGAGAGAAAACTGTCCCTATAATCTGTGAGCACTGGTGGGGTCACAAGTTTTCATATGTGTCGGGCACATTGGTACATGGCCTGGTAGCTAGTCTAGTCCAGTTCTTTTGCTGGTTCCCACCAGAGAGGCGGTGCTTATCATGAGACTGGTAAACAAATGAATGCACAAATAAATCAAATATGACAGAGGAACATCAGGAAATCTAAAATGTTAATCCGAAGAGTGTAAATAAGCCAAACACACATGTTCTCTGAAAGAGCAAAAGGGAGACCAGTTAGAGACTATTCCAGTGAGAGATGAGATGCCAGTGACGTCTGGTCTAAGGTGCTCTCACACAATGAGGGTTACTGATGTGTACATTCCCAGTGATCTCACTCATATACTTTTTTAAAGATTTATTTACTTAGTTTATGTATGTGACTACAGTATCGCTGTCTTCAGACACACCAGAAGAGGGCATCAGAATCCGTTTCAGGTGGCAACCACCATGCGGTTGCTGGGGATTGAACTCAGGACCTCTGGAAGAGCAGTCAGTGCTCTTAACCACTGAGCCATCTCTCCAGCCCCACCACACATAGATATCTTCACTTAAATATTCTACCTATTAGAGATTCGGTTATTTAGCTGGAGAGCAAGTTCTTGCTGGGAGAGAAAACATGACATATTAACTCTGTCTTATATTTCACATCCCTCCTGAAGCACTCCACTAAAGTGATTTAAATAGGTAAAAATTTAAATAAAATCTAAGCTCTTTATATTCTCTCTCCACCAACTAATTGGATGGTCTAAATCCATTCAGTCAACAAGAGTTCAACACTGAAGGCCAGCGGGAAGTGTGAGGTGTGTGGCCAAAAGAACATTCCCTCCGTCTGCTCTTGATTGCAGATTTGGGTTCTGGTCCTCTAAGGCTGTATCACCCATTGACACAGCCACATCCTCTAAGACTCATTCGCATGCCCCAACCTGACTTATTCTTTTTCTTTTGTCCAGTTCTCAGATCCCTAAAACTTTTAAGTATAAAAACACAGTTGCCAAGAAATAAAGAATCTGCTAAACAAATTCTATATTCTAAACGAATATAAATTACAGTTAATCCTGGCCCACGGGAGAGCTTTTGAATACATTAATATAACTGGGAAATATAATTTTAGAAACAAAAGTAGTTGTTAATTATGAGAAACATTAAAGCAAGGTCCCAGAGAAACATTCAGCAATTTTGGCGTAAATACGTTTTTTTTAAATTTTATGTGTATGAATATATTTCCAAATCCACCATAAATAACATCAAGACAAATTTTAATAACATACATCACTAACTATACAAAATTTAAAAAGCTTCAGGACAAAAATATCTTTAGAAAACATGCAAGTCCCCAATAAACTATACCATACAGTGGTTTATATTTTTTAATATAAAAATTGCAAAAAGGTATAGAGATTATGAAATATAGAGCTTTAGAATTTTTTAAAGAATAAACACTGAAATCATCGGTTCCCAGATCATGACCATAATCAGTATTTAGAGAGTTCTAGCATGCCTTTGTCCAAATCGTGATCTCTGCGCAAGGAATAATCAATCACATCTAACTTTTTTGTTTTGTTTTGTTTTGTTTTGTTTTTCAAGACAGGGTTTTTCTGTGTAGCCCTGGCTGGCCTCAAACTCACTCTATAGACCAGGCTGGCCTCGAACTCAGAAATCCGCCTGCCTCTGCCTCCCAAGTGCTGGGATTAAAGGCGTGTGCCACCACACCTGGCTTACATCTAACTTTTAAGACTGTAGGTCAGCTTTGCCCCGTGTGTGTGTGTGTGTGTGTGTGTGTGTGTGTGTGTGTGTGTGTTTCAAAGCTAATCTGTAGTGTTAAAAGTTATATATACATATATATTATTGTGTGTGTGTGTGTGAGAGAGAGAAAGACAAAGCTAATCTACAGTGTAAAAAGTTAAGTATACACTACATGCACATGTACAGGCACACACACACACTTCATACACAGGCAGACACACACTCACACACATATATATAAAAAGTGTGCTTTGACTGTGCACATGTCTGGGCATCACATATGTCTGTGGTGCCTGAGATGGCCAGAAGAGACCATCAGCTCCCCCTGGAACTGGAGTTATGGATGGATAAGAGTGAGTCACCATGAGGGCTCAGGGAATTGACCCCTGGTCCTGTGGACGAGCAGCCAGTGCTCACATTAGCTGAACCATCTCTGTAGTCCCTGGGCTTTGCCAAGCTACCCTACAGAGTTGAGTTATATGTGATATTCTGTGTGCAGCGATCATGATATGGAAGAAGGCATGCGAGGACTCTCTGAATTCTGATTTAGTTCATGATCTGAGAATCACAGTGTATACTCCCATTGTGTCTGGCTTGTCTTATAGTTTGCTTGATGTACATGAGAAAAGGAATTGGCTCTCCTAAGCTTTACAATAGAGTAAGCAGGAAGCATTCCCTCCACAGTTGGGCTCTTCTTTCTGTCAAGTTCTAAAGTTCAAACTTTCAGTATGAATCAAGAGACTGGCTCGGGGTAAGCTAATACACTGATTCATACTTCATGACTTGTAGAACGACTTGTTGATGGAGATGGAACTGCTATTCATTACACTCATAAAATGATAATAAGGGATGAACTTTATTATATAACTTACCAATGTAATTTGAAAAAATATACTGCTTAATCTGGGAACAATTGGAAATATAAATTGTAATATAGTAATTATAAAGTATATAAATTACAATGCACATCTATCAAAATCAGAGAGTACAGATGCCTTACCTAGTTTTTTCCCTTTGCATGTATGTGTACATGCATGTTTACAGAAATGGAGGCACACATGCATTAGTTCACACACATGAAGATCATAAGTTGACACACATGATTTCCTCGACCACACTCCACCTTACATATTGAGACAGGATCTCTTCCATGATACCAGAGCACACCAGTCGGCTTGTCTAGCCAGCCAGCTAATCCTGGAAATGCTCTCTCCCTGCTCCTAAACATTGGGATTACACAGGTGGCCAGGCTTGTGCAAGATGAACATGAGCTCTGGGGAGCCTAACTCACGCACACACATGATGCATACACTCAGGCACACGCATGATGGCTTACACTTGTACAACAAATGCTTCACCACCGAGCCACCTCCCTAACTCAGGTCATCTGGTTTTAACTGCATCACTGGACATCACCATGCTCTCTGCCCTTCACTATCTGTAACCCCGAGCAACATCTCAAATGACCCACATGTTTCCTGAGAAGGAATGCCATCATATAGGTGATAGGGCTTCCTTCATGTGGTAGCTCCAGCGTTCCCTCCAGACTTATACAAGTTGGTTTCCATCTTATTCCCTCTCAAACATTAGCCATTATTAGATTACACCCCAAAAGAGAAGCATTTGCTTCAAAGGCTAAGACACACACACACACACACACACACACACAGAGACAAAAATAAATAAATAACCCTGGGGGAAGAGAGAGGATACAAATTACTAGTTTTTTAAAAAAAAAATATTGCATTTCCATCAGCTTGCTCATTTCCCTCTGTGCAATGACATTTTCATTTTCTTTGCTTGGTCTGACTTCTAACCAAGTTCATTCTTAAATTACAGGCAGCTAAGCCTTTGAAAATTTTATCTGCTGCTTTCAGGATCCACGGAGACAGATGGGAGAGTTGTGGACCATGACACAGCCCCGGCTCGAGACTGTAGAAGTTAGGGAAGAACAGGCTGTTTACCCTCAGCCACATCCTAGCTCTCTGACCTTTCTGTTGTCTGGACTTCTCTCCAGGTTATGTGATGGACTGAGCCTACCGAGAAGGTGTGTGTGAGCCCTGCCAAGCAATCGAACAGAAAATGCATGGCTCACCCCTAGTACAATAGCAGATTCTGAACACTTTGACTCCATAGCTCCATCTAAGGATTCACACATCCACCCGCCACAGAACTCCTACTGACAGCAACAAATCAAAACAAAGACACCTGTTGTCTTACAGGAGCTGCTACCTCTAGATAACTGTGAAATTACCTCTGACCTGGAATTCCCTAACACTCAGAAGTGTAAGCAACTCAGCAGCGAGGTCAGCCACACTAGCTACTACTCAAGCTTCTCAGAGCCCTTCAGGCCCTGCCCACACACACTCATCAAAGCATCTACTAGCCCCTCCTGAAACCTTTCGCTTCAATATGAAGAGACAGCCACTTAGTGATGAATTCTTTCTCTACAAAGTAAAAAAAAAAGTTATGCAACCATATAAGTAATGTGAACATGACTTTATCTCGAAACAGGGTCTTCACAGTAATTAGATTAAGATGAAGGCATCAGGGCATACCCTAATCTAATATGGCTGCCATCCTTGTGAGGTAAAGATGCTGTGGGGAATTTTAGACATAAGAGAAGCATGGTACCAGATAACTGAGGAAGGAATGGGGATACTGGTAACCAAGGAGACAGTCTGAGCAACACCAGAAGCTAGAGAGCAGCATGTATGATGCTAACCATAGTCTCGGAGGGAAGGTAAGCCTGCCACCATGTTGACTTGGGATTTCTGCCTCAGGTACTGTGAACCAAAAGCTTCCCACTGTCTTTGAGCACCCAGGTTTTGTCTGCTTGGTTGTGGCAGCCCAGGAGAACGGGTACTAACTGTATAGAGAACTGGTCTGGCTTCCTCAATGCCCTTTCTTTAGAAAGTCTTCAGATTGCAGGGTCAGAAGAGGAGACTAATCTAGTACAGTCCGCTGAATTTGTTCTGTTTTCCATTATCTGTGAAGAGACAAAGTGCTGTGAGCAATTAATCAATTTGCCTTTGAAGAAAGGGTATCTGTGCTTCTCTCCCATCTAAATGTAAGAGACTGGTATCTTGGGAATCCATCACACTTCAGACAACTGTAAGAGCTAAAATACACTGAGTGTTTACTATGCACCAGGATCCTCTCTGAGGAGCCGTACATGTTACCTCATTTCTTTCTTACTGCTGTGAAGTTAGCGTCCTTGTAAATTTGGAAACAAAACAAGAGGATGCCTGCACACCCAACGTTAAGGGCAGAGTCTCAGACAGATTCAGTTTCTTCACAACCATGGAATAACTGGGAGAAAGCCACCCTGGAGAAAGAGTGGCTCTATAGCGTGCCCTGGTTCTACTTGGGAGCTTTCTGCTTTGACCCATTCTTCCATTTTTAGCACTGGTCAGATTATCACGTGAGGATATAAAGGACCCACATTCAGCAGGGCTGAGCCCTATCTGCAAATGTGGTGTTTCTTGTTTGTCCTAAGGCAAGGGGATTAAGCACTTCGGTTTAAAGGGCCTTGTCTTGAATACAACACTGTCAACCAAGCCCTGAGCAGAGAAGGCGACATGGTAGGCAAACTTTGCTTTCAAATGCTTAATTGCCTAACCTCTATTCAGGAGCAGGCTTTGCTCTAGAGTGACCTTCTTCTGATTTACAAGCTTGAAGTGGTCCCTTCCCCTCTAATCCCCCTTAACATTCAGTGTTTCCGAAGATACTTATGGGAAACTAACCCCATTTGAATCACCACTGTTCCCCAATAGAAACTTCCTTGGTACCTTGTCCAAGCAGATACTCAAACCAAGTATGTTGAATGGAGACTGAATAGATATATAAAGACCACTATATTAAGCTAGCAGTTAGTTGTGCTTTAACAATAACTTGAAATCTAGAGACAGAATATTCAACCTACTCAAAGGTACTTAAAGGAATTCCGTTTTAAAACTTCAATTCTTATCTGTTACAAAAACAGTACTTTAGACTTACAGTAACAATACAAAAAAATGTAAATGGTTGCTTTGTAATAAGGTCTCAACATATCTTTGTGTAACCCAAAGGCAGATCCAAAATATAAAGCCTCCACTTAAAAAACAATAGCTTTTCAGAGACAAAAGAACTTCAGTGCTGCATTAGCATAGATACTCTAACAACAGAGTTGTAGATCTCATTCCTGTGCATGATTCCTTGACATTTGCCCAGATAGTTGTGGAAATGGCCTTCTCAAAATGGTGGCAATTTCTTTTTTTTTTTTTTAGTCAGTCATTTAGATGTTAGACTTCCACAATGTGCCTTGGGAGTTGTACATCAGGGCTCTATCATGCTGTGTTAAGGAAAACAAGTGCTGGTTTGAGGGTGGGGGGAGGAGCTGGATTCTAGTTTTAGCCCCACTGTACAGCAATAGAAGAGCTCCAGGTGACAGCATTCACAGCACATGCTCTTATGCTTTGTTTTCTCGTTTAAATTAGACAATGACTTGACTTTGTTGAGAGAACAGAGGGTCAAAGACTTGAGTTACTTCATTCACTAGGCAGCATGTGTAGAGCTCCACTCGGGTTCCTAACCTCGCCACACCTGGTACTTTGCACCCACACTGTGATGGCAGCGGTTAACTGCATATGGATCATCCTGTCTGTCCTTCTGGAATTTGTGTAGTAGCAGCATATATGCAGAAAGTATTGGTCTTCTTTGATTGATGTGGAAGAAAACCTGTATGATGGCTCGTAGAGATCCTAATTTCTGCATGTCTGTGGCATATGCAGCCACACCTAGGCTAGACCACTGCCACGCCTAAAAGCAGAATCCTGGGACAGAATCACTTTTGAATAAAACTAATAACGAAACAAAATGAAACAGACCTGAAGCGTTGCATGATGCCTCATTCCTACAATACCAGTACTTACAAGGCTGAGGCAGGAGACTCACTGAAAGCCTGAAGCCAAGCTAGGCCACAGAGTGAGACCCTGTCTCATACAAGCCCTCTATAACAATACCAGCTACAAAAATAGAAGATGGTAGCCACCATTTTTCCTGCCTTCTCTAACTCTCACCCCGTTTAAGACAAGTTCAGTATGATGTATGGCATGCTTCATGGAGAAGCTTCATGAGAGGGACAGAAGAACTCAGGTCAACAGCCTGTGAGGAACAAAAGCCAACAGTCACCCCAACTGGTTCTGAACCCAAGCCATGTGAGAGGGAGTGTGTTCCTCTCAAGTTTTCAGGTGAGATTGTGGTCTCTTGCTTGTCGTTACTTGGGTCACCATTATGAGAAGCCTGAGGACAGAGGTGTCAGCAAAGCTGTCCCTGAGTTACAGGCACACAGGGAGAGCACACAGCAGCAGACAGCTAAGATAACTCTTCCAAGTTAGTAGATGTCATGTGACTTACTGGTGAGCAGAAGTCCAATAAACAGGGTGACTGGAAGTCACACACTCTTCTTGATTGTAAAGCGATTAAAGTGAATCTTTTCTTAGTTGTTGCTTCTTCTCTTGTCTTCTCTTCTCCTGGAATGTGGAAGTCACGCCTGAAGGGGCAGCTGTCCCAACCCTGAGCCCCCATATGGCCATGGAGCCATCTGCCACCAGAGTACCAATCACCTTCCTCCTGATGCCGCACTGCAAAGGACCCAGGAACCTTTGAGCCTGTTGTTAGAGCCAAACGTTGCTTAAGTTAGCTCGTTTCCAGCTGGGTTTGGAGTTTCAGGTTTTTCTATAAAGTAAAAGGTACTGACAGCCTCCTACCCAAACAATGATGGGAAGTTTTCATTCTTCTGAAATTGATACCCAAAACAGGGCAACACAAACGCAAAGCACTATGGTTTTTTTTTTTAATTTTTTAAGAACTCAAGGCTCTGACTTGCAATGACAAGAACAACTATATGATTATTAACCGTGAATGGACCTTCACCGATATTTCTAATAATTACATCCCTAGTGAGAAAGGCTATTATGCCTTATGTTTTCTCCAATATGAGGAATCTAAATCTAAAATTATATATGGATAGATGAACAGTTTATTTAGATATGTGCAGAGGGTAACGAAACTAGAAAGAAGCAAGAAGCTTATGAGAAGGGTAGGGGATCCTAAGAGAGGGTGGACAAGAGGGTAATGAATTCGACCAACCAGCATAGAAGCAGAAGAGGGAGTCCCTGGAGGAAGGAAGGGAACCAGCCGGTGAATGGGAGAGGGCCTTAGGGAAGAACCAATAGAGACAAAGCACCATGACACAGATGTGTGCAAACATCATAAGGAAACCCATCACTCTGTCTACTAAATGAAAAATTAATTTAAAAGTATAAGGTTTATGTGGGGTTGGAGAGGTAACTCGGTTGATAAAGAACTTGCCACACAATCACAAGAACTTGAGTTTAACCCCACCCCTGAACCCACCAAAAAACAAACAAACAAACAAAACAAAAACAAAAACACAAAAAAACAAAATTGTGCACATGGTGGCCCGCACTTGAAATCCCACTACTAGAGACACAAAACCATGCAGAACCTCGGTGATCACTGGCCAGCGAGGCTAAACTAACTGACAAGCCTCAAGTCAGTCCAAGACCCTGTCTCAAAAACCAAGGGAGAAAACACTTGAGAAATGAGGCTGTCCTCTGGCCTCAGCATGCGCTCACGCACACAAATAAACAGGCATACCCATGCACATAGACAAAAGTAAGGTATGTCATTTGCAAGAAACTATAAGTCAACTATATTTTAAATATTTCCCTATGCTATTTGTTAATTTAAATGAGTTGTGTATCTTCCCAAGACAATTCACAAAATACAAACCCACTAAATAGCAAGATGAATGCAATATTCACACTTCATCAGCTGGCAGTATCCATGTAACCTCCAGCAGTGGTTCTAAACCTTCCTAACACGGTGGCCCTTTAATACAGTTCCTCATGTTGTGGTAACCCCCAGCTATAAAATTTTTGTTGCTACTTCTTAACTGTAACTTTTTTACAGCTATCAATAGTAATGTGGACATTTATATTTTCCAATGGTTTTAGGGTAACACTTGTGAAAGGGTTGTTCAACCCACCAACCCCAAAAGGGATCACAACTGACAAACAGAGAACCACTGACCTACAGGGTACGGTACAAGCCCCTGGATGCTGCCATTGAGAGTGTACTCAATATTTTCCCCAGGAAGTGTTAGAGCATCTGCTTCACACAACGTCTACTTTCTAATCAGACTCCTGGCAGGAAGCGCCTCTCCCCACCAAGGAGATTTAAAGCCTGCCTTCTATCTTTGCAACACACAGAAGACAGCAATTACTGCAAAGACAACCCCAGCGAAGATGTTCCGGCTGAAGATATATTACGTGACCACAGCAAACAATTTACAAAAAGAAAAAGAGAAGAAAAGAAGACCTCGAGAAAGAGAGCCACACTTAGAAACGCATGGATAAATTAAGCCTCGGCTCTCTACTTAAAAGCTGAAATTCAGAAGCAAAGAGGGAGCTGTATTTATAAAGAGCCTACAGTGAAGCAGACATCCTCATTGCCGCACGCGTGCCAGGGGAACCAAGTCTGGGCAAAATGATCTCAGTGTCCCTGCAGGCTAACCACTGCCATCGGAGCACATCACTGAGGTGAACCTGAGACCACGATGAAAATAGACTTCATGGTTTGGTCACCGCATGATTCATCGTTTATAGGAACACATAGAAAGCTGAAAGAATCATTGTTGGGGTTGGTTTCTTTGACCCACCCACGACAAATTCTTGAAGCACATCCATAAAGCATCAGGATTATGTTGTCACTACTAACAACATCCATCATCCATTCCTTGCTTGGTTTGCCCCACATATTGTTCTAAGATTGTTACATGTACTTGATCTTCAAAAGTCTAAGGTAAGGGTACTAGTACTATACCCATTCTATGAATGATAAGGCTAAGTAACTTGTCCACCAACTAATGTGCGACAGAGCTACACAGTCTCGCTCTTAACCCTAAATGTTCATCTGGAAACTAGCATCCAACAAGTGAGACTCATGGTCTTTATTTAGCTGTGAAACTCAGTCAAGATCTCATTCTTCAGTGTAGACAAACTAAATATGTAGCTCCTCTTTAAAGCATCACTCATGTGGCAGATTAATGTCAAAAAATATGCTAGCAGTGTCCTCTCCTTGTCTTCTACCATGAAATAAACTACTCCAAACTCTAAGACTGAAAAGGACGACTCTTTTGTTTGGTCAATCTGAACAGAACTGCGCTCTGACTCACGCAACGTCAGCTGAGGTGGCTGGGAAGCTGCGAGTGGGTTCACTCTGGACCTGAAGGCTGTCAGCATCTCGGCCTCCCCTAAGCTGATGCTAGCTCTCAGGCTGGACCTTGTTTGGGCAGCAAGGCAGTCGACCTACATGCTTGCTCACAGCGAGCTAGGTGGCTTCCGAGAGCACACTCCCGGGAGGGTAAGGAAGAAGGGAGGACGTGGCAATTCTATGATGGAACTTCAGAACCAAAGCCTAACACTTTCAGCTCTGGGTCAGATAATCCAGATTCCGAGGGGAAAGACATCAATGCATCCTTGAGGAAAAGGGTGTCTGTGCTATATTATAAAGAGAGCGTGTTATAATATGCAATCTATTAAGGCAGCCTATTCTAGAAAACATGACATCACAAGAAGACAATGAGAGCATTCTGACATCTAAGAATAATGGATATAACAAAACAAATAAAATAAGATAATGTCAACAACATTCTACTATAATTAACTATCTTGTGAGTTATTTTAAGAATAAAATAAGCACTGCATAAATGTCTTCTATTACGGGATTCAAAGACATTTTGATTCATAATGTCATTGTAGCTGATTCAATTTCAAACTCCTAGGACTCCAAAGTGAGGCCAAATCACCTTTCTAATGAGAACAGTTAGGGAAATAAGGGCTGAGATTGTTAAAGATTAGATTTTTCCATCATCGCGTTAAAGGAGAAAAATGAGCACTGCCATTCAGGCTTTCAAAGATAAAATGTCATTTTCAGCAACACCTACCGCCTCTGAAACATTTCATCTCGCCCTAAAAAAGCACCGTAAATCAAAATCTTGTTTCACTTCGCCAAGATGGCACGTCATTTGTAGATCCTTTGCTGAGGACCTGAGAAAACAACTCCATCCCAGTAATTCCTGTGCATCTGGTCACTAGTCAGCAGCAGCTGTTGATGTCCTTCTGATGACAAGCTCAATATTCCCAGCGTCTACAATCCAGGGTGGTCTTTGTAAATAGGCTGCATGCTATTCCCCACCATCATCAGTCTCACCTGGAGACCCTACTCAAGCTGAAATGCCCTTTTCCTAACTGACTTGATCTTAAGAGGTTACTTAATCCATTTTAATTGACACCCAAAGTTCCAGCAATTGTTACAGTGAATTTGGAAAAAAAAAATCTTGTGTGAAAATTATCTGAAGGCATTCGAAATTGCAAATGGGAACTCCATGAAAGGCCACATAGAGGCAAGAAGACTACATGGGGGCTTCTGCCACTTAGTGTCTGCTGGGCAAGTGAAGAACTCAATGGACTGATAGCGGCCATGTTGGCTTACAAAATAAAACTTAACATAGAAGAAGAAGAAGTCAGAGAAGGTGAAACATGTAATAACGGAGTTGAGTTGCTGGGTATTTCTAGATGAGAGTGGGAAGTAAGAATGATGAAATCGGTAGATCAAAGGAACAGGTGAGAAGAAGAGAGAGATCATTTAATTCCTCCCCCAGGAAAATGAAGGCACAGCGCAGACAAAAGTTTCTGTTCTTCCCGGTAGCTCTAACACTTGGAACAGTTCGTGTCTGTAAGGTACTCAGATAATCACTGAGTGGAGGTGAATGAGCGTGGTGAATGGGAGCAATCTTCAAGACACAACGACGTGAGACAGTAAAGTTCCAGCTCCCCTCCCTCTCCCCATAGGCTCTTCTCCAGAATGCTAGCTACTTGTCAATGTACTTCTCTCCCTGTGTCTAAGTCTCAGCCACAGTAGAACACCGACCACCTGTCGCACATGCAGGCTCACGTGCGGAGCTGGGTCTCCATCACACAGAGCTGCCTGAAAGAAGAATCTACCCATACTGACATGATCACACACCTATGCAGTCCCTCCCCTTATGGAAACAGGCATTACCTTCAGCCTGGACCATTCAACAGCTTGTGGGACTGATGTCTCACTAACAGCATCCTAAATCTCGAGTCCTGACCTAGGAATAGAGCTATTTCATTCTCTGCCTCATCAGTACACTGAAGATCAGCATAGACCATGCCTGTCCTTCATAGGAAGTTTGTTTGTTTCCTTTAAGAAGACATTTCGGGGCTGGAGAGATAAGTCAGCGGTTAAGAGCACTAACTATTCTTCTGAAGGTCCAGAGTTCAAATCCCAGCAACCACATGGTGGCTCACAACCATCTGTAATGAGATCTGACGCCCTCTTCTGGTGCGTCTGAAGACAGCTACAGTGTACTCACATATAATTAATAAGTAAATCTTAAAAAAAAAAAAAATTAAAAAAAAAAAGACATTTCTTGGAAACTCCCCTTCTCCCTGCAAGTCCCACCCACCACCTTGTTTTGAATACCTACCCAATAGCACTGATGCGCATGACTTGGAAAAGCCCCAGGATGAACTTCCTCTATGCCGTCATCAGCCTTGACTAAGGTCTAGCCTCACCTCACTTATGGTCCAGTCATTTCACCCCACAGAGCTGCTGTCTCCCCACTTATGAAACTAAAGGTGAGGAGTAGAAAATTCTACCAGCCTCTTCCAATCACAAATTCTTCAAATCAATAAGTAATTAGGAAAAAAACTCCAAACAATAATCCTTTTCGATGGTGCAATGTAATGTAGAAAGCCAATTTTTCTCGTAATCTAAATGTGCCGCTTAGTTCTTCAACCAATAAATAAGCAAATATTTGCAAGAGCTCACTATGTACCAAGTGCTGGGTCACTTCTCTGAGGTTTCTGAATTTGTATTTTAGAATAATATTTGGTTGAGTTTTGATCAAGGTTTTGGGAATTTTTAGATTATTGGTCCAGACATTGATAGAATGTATGATCTGTTGATTTATCCAATTACTCAAGAGATCTTCAGCTAAATGCTTCTTGATAGACTCTCGAGAAGAAAAGGCTGACTGGCTTGCCTTGCCGTGGAAGGTGCTGGGTTCATGAGTGCCAGTTAACCATGGTTACCTTCATGAACGTAATACAACAGGGAGCAAAGCGGCGATCACAGCTACACATCCTTCTAGAAACTAAATGTCATCCTCATTACCATGTGCCTGCTATGGACCAGCTCAAAGTGCCATCTTGACAACCAATCCCTAAGACAGATATTATTTGTCCTATAAACACATTACAAGATTATAAGGCTATAGGAGATAGTAGGAATCACTAACATTTCATGTCCAAACTGTCACTACCAGAGGGCATGAGCAGCTTCCAAGCAGCAATCCAACACTTCTGTCCCTGAGGGGATCTGTTGCTCTGGGTAAATCTGCTACGACTTCAGGGTTAGAGCACGCATTCACCGGAAATTCTTCTTGGTCCTTCCTCAAAGTAGATAGCCTCAGTACAGTCCAGGGAGACGTCACTGAACCATTGCAACGAAGTTTCAGAAGCCTCACATCTGAAAGTTGTCACAGTGACAATCGGAGTGTCCTTTGGAGGAAGACATGCCTGTGCAGAACTTCTTCCCCAAGCAATTAAAGGGGCATCTGCTCTGTTTGCCTCCAGGGTTTGGAGCAGGACCCATCTGTTTGTGCCCTTAAACAAGGGGTCTGATGACAAAATTATCTTCGGCTCCTCTGCTGAATACATCAAATAGGCTATTAATCATCATTAAACAGAAAAGCTTTATCTCATTCTTAGAGGCTATTTTTAAAGCCAAATATGGTCAGATTAATTTACAACATTCCAACGTTAAGCTCCAAAACTGGCTCTGGGAGCCCAGTAAACATTGTCACACTGTAAGGAAGAAACTAATGGATGATGTTAGTTGTTAGTGGGGAATGGAGTCCCTGGCTCAAACACCATCAGGCCGGCAACACCAAGGCCTTTAATGGAATCTGAACTGCAACTGAAGGAATGAACATCATCAGCTCTATTGACTGCTTCAGAGACGGAGGCAGGGAAGAAAGGCATAAGTGACGTAAAAGCAAACCTACGGTCTAAGGGGGAAACACAGTGCGTTTGCACAGTTGTATTTATTTCTAAGGTTGCATGGGATGCAGATAAATAATAATGCTAGTTTTAGGATCCCCCACAGTAGCAACATATTAAATATAACTCTTTAATAGGCAAGGTCAGAACAAGAATAAATGCAATAACTGCCTGAAATGTTCAACAGTCATAAACTTAGGGAGGTTGGGGATTTTTGTTAATGTTGTTATAGCTGAGAGGAGTCAAAGTTGTTTGGAGGGAAAAAAGCCTTCTGACTACATTGGAGGCCTAGGTCAGGTCTGTAGAACACAGATGTAATTCAAATAAAACGAATGTTAAAAAGGAAACCTCAAAGCTGAGCATGTAGCTGGGTGTAATGTTTAATTAGTAACCCAATAAAGGAAAAGAAAGAGGCAGAGCTCACTGGCCACTTAGAAAGAAAGGAATGACAAGAGAAGCTAATAGTACTGAGAAGTGTTCTGTGGACCAGGCACTTACTAGGTGCTTTACAGCCATGCAGATCTTTAACACTCGTGTAGATGGACACACTCTTGCTCTGCATGATACCTACCAGAACCCAGGGAAACTGTGTGCTTGCTTAATCAAGATCGCCCACTAACGTGAGCAGGCAGAGAGTGAAAAATTACTACGTCTGGCTTTTCTACCACGCATACGTGTGTCTAAATATAACATCAAACAGCCCTTGAGACAGGATCCCTAAAAGATAAACTATCTTAATGGGTAATCAGATTTTAACGTCGGATATGTGGCCTCAACAAAAAGTCTCTAATGGAAATGATCCATTAGTGACAATTAGAGATGCGACCTTTTTGCAAATGAGGAAGAATGCATTGTCACACAGAGTGGAGACAAGAAATATTTCTCCCACAGAGCTGAGTGCTTATACAATCAAGTAGTCATATATAATAATTTGAAGGATAACAGTAAACTAAAGACAATTCATAAAAGTTTATTTATAAAGAAGTTATGTCACCAAGTAATCATCATTTCTGAGCAAAAGAGCACAAGACAGTAAGTTGGACAAACCAATTTTCTCAACCATGGGAAGGGCTTTCACGAATTCACCTTGTGAAAGCTAAATGGTTTATTAATAACATTCTTGGAATAAAGCCCAACAGATCTTTAATGGTGACCTAATGCAGTACAGAAAAATTCAACCCACCCCAAAATAGACTTAGTAATATAAGCATATTTTTAATCGATAATAACTGTGTTAGTGAGAATCCTATTATTTGTCAAATGGAACAATTCTTGAGCTCTCCAAGGTGCATTGAACCAGAGACCATCTCAATCTAAATCCCAGTTTACAATACTAATGGGAGATGTTAGCCTCAATGACAGTGGTTTCATGAAAGAGAACATGCTTTGACAAAACAGGATCTATCCACGCACCACCCAAAATTTCAACAAACTGTTGAAATGCTTCTGTCTTCAAATTTACATGTGTGAAAATGTGGCCGTAGACTGCACGCGTTGGATCTTAAATTCTGTCTTCTTGAAGGACAGCCAGAGCTAACGAGGACAACCAGAGACATGTGCAGGATTCACACTCATTGGAATCTGTAGATTACTTCTCAATCTGTGAACATGTTCTATGGGTGCCTGGGAACCAATATTGGGTTTAAGGCAATTTAGTATAAGAACATGAACAGTCAAGCTGTGTTTGACGCCCACACCTTAGACATGTGAGACCGAGATCTCTAGAACAGTAATACTAAGGTGTACTAAACATTTTTCATCTTTAATTTTTCTGCACACATGTGTGTGGTATGCATGTCTATTTCTGTGCATGTGCACACATTGTGCACATGTTTGCCTCAGTCTGACAGCCCATGTCTTCCTCAAAAGCATTCACCACTGATTTCCTGAAATGGTTTCTTGCTGAAGCCGGAGGTCAGCAGTTTGGCTAGTCTAGGTCACCAGCTTGCCCCAGGGAGCCCTCTGCCCCAAGTGCTAGCAGTACAGTGGCTAGCAAAGGTCATCCCTGCCAGGCTTCTACCTGAGGTCTATGAGTTCAAACTCTAGTCCTGACAATTACGTAGTATGTACTTTATCTACTGAGCCATCTCTCCAGTTCCTGGCCTTGTTTTTAATATAATTCCTTTGTGTTTGGGTAGGCAGCTATTCTGAGCACAAGGAAACAGGCAGTCGGCTCCTTTAGAACTCTAGGTCCGCCAACAAATACAGATTAAACATCTTGATAAATCTGCTCTTCCGTCAACAAAAGCTTAAGACTAGACATTTGTTATAAACCAAAGCCTGACGCACGCGGCTCTCCAGCACACAGCAGAGCACAACCTTCTAAAGTGAACAGAGATCGTTCCTTGGAAAGACCCCATAGTAAGCCACCAAACAAGCCTAAGTATGTGTCTAAAGGAACTGCTGATGTTCAAAGCCTGTTTTAGGAGAAGAATGAAATAAAACTCAAAATCAGTAGCGAAAAGAAATCTAAAAGTTCCACAATTATGCAGAAATTTAAAGAATACATTCTCAAATAAAACTGGATTAAGGGATATTAATGAATATCCTTTATAATAATATATAATATTATTTCATATAATATTATATTATATAGTATATTTTATAATATATTATATTATACTTTGCTAGTATATAATTATATATTATATATTAATAAATATATAATGTAATAAATGCATATTAATATATAATAATGTAATTATGTACAAATAAATAATTTATATATTTAAATAATGTATATATTATAGTATATCTATAATACATCATAATTATATTATATATCTATAATATATTGTTTTATATTATATTATATATAACTAACATAATATAAATAATGAATAATATAATAAATAGATAAAATGAAAGGAATCACAAGAATACCAGTAATAAGCAAAATGCATGAAAATGAAATAAAACACAGACAATTTGATGAGATGCAGTAAAAGTAGTACTTACAGGAAGTCTCTAGCTGGACGTCTATCTCAAGGAAGCCCAGGGCAATGAGCTACCACCCTCTCTAAAGACTGAGAAGGAAAGAATAAAGCAAATCTGGAGCAATCAGAGAGGAAAGGGAAGTATTAGAACAGAAAGAAGTGAGAGAAAAAACTCAACAGGAAGATTAGATCTTTGAAAATGTCTACAAAGTTATATAAATTTGTTTAAGATTTATTTATTTATTATAGGTAAGTACACTGTAGCTGTCTGCAGACACTCTAGAAGAGGGCGTCAGATCTTGTTACAGATGGTTATAAGCCACCATGTGGTTGCTGGGATTTGAACTCCAGACCTTCGGAAGAGCAGTAGGGTGCTCTTACCCACTAAGCCATCTCACCAGCCCCATATAAATTTTTTATGGTTGACCAACAGGGTACATAAAAGAGGTTTCAAGTTAGTAAGCTCAACATGGAATGGGGAGACACTACTCAGCTGGATAAAAATTAAAAAGACTATAAAAGGATTCCATAGCTTGACCCCATGGCTTGATAAGCCTGCTTCCTTATACAGCTCAGGGCCACCTGCCAACAGTGGGCTTGGCCGCCCCGCATCTATCATTAATCAAGAAAGTGAACCCACGGACACATCCACAGGCCCATGCGATGGAAGCAGTTCCTCAACCGACAAACACGTTCTAAAAAACATACTTTGTGAAAGATTATATATAACAATCAAATAGGATTTATCCCAGGAATGCAAGGTTTACTCAATATCTGAAAGTCAATGAGTCTATTGTATCTTATCAATTCTTCAATGCCTAGGTGACTCTAGCTTGTGTCGGAGTGACAGTAAGTGACACATAGAGATGCAAACTATCAAAATCAGTCCAATAAGGAATCGGAAACCTGGATGAAACCCCCAAACTGGGAAATCGGATTCATAATGTTAGAGAAAGTTAGTGCAAATGCACTGCAAAAATTACTCAAAAACAGATAACTTAAGAGCTCACTCTCTGAGGCCAGGATGGCGATAATATGAGAATCACAAACTAAAAAAATCAGGAGTGGAGATGAATTATAGGCTGATATCTCTCAAGAGTATACAAAGCAAAAGCCTTCAATGGAACACAGACAAACATGTTCTAAAAGCATAATGCTTAAAAGATTCTATGTGACATTAACATGGGATTTATCTTCAGAATGCAAGGTTAATTCAGTATCTGAAAGTCAATGACTCTAACACACCATATCAACAGAACAATGGACTAAATCGCATGATAATCTCAATAGAAATGGAAAGCCATTTAACAATAGGAAACATCTCTCATGGTTTAACAAATTCATTGAAGTTGCTATACAAAAAAAAAAAAAAAAAAAAAACAAACCACAAAAAAAAAAAAAAAAAAAAAAAAAAATCTCAACCCAAAAGAAAAAAAGAAAAAGAAAGAAAGAAAACAGCTGTAACTAGCCACACTTGAAGGTGAAAATTGCATTCTTTCTCTGAAGGGTGAGGAACAAGAAAGACAATGGTGTCTACACTCCCCATTCCATCCAACACTACACTGTAGGCTTTAACCAGAATAGGCAGCAGAAGAAATAAAAGGCCCCATATTGGAAAAGTAAAAGTACCATATTTACAGTCTTATATATGAAAGTCTTACATATGAAAAGTCCTGAAATCAGTTTTTTAGAAAATATTCAAATGAATGAATGAGCTCGACCAGGTGACAATGTACAAGACAAATACCCCAAAATCAATTTATGTTCATATTTTTATTAGATATAATTCAATTTATAGTATCTTTGAAAAGGGAAAATTGCATAGGAATAATTTTCATAACAGATACACAGAACTGATAGTTGAGTGCTATGAAGCCTTGCTGCAATGGAAGGAGACCTGTGTAAGTGGGAAGGTATACCATGTTCATCAGTCAGACAGTTTAAAATCATTACAACTGCAACAATTCCAGAATCAACAGTGTCCACACACTCGCCACCAAAGTCTCAGGTCTGTTTTAAGCTGTTCTTAACATTTACTCAATTCAAATTCAGATTTGAAATTCAAAGGATGCAGAGTGGTCTTTTATTATTATTATTTTTAATAACTGAACAAGCTTAACAGAATACAACTTTTATTTCAAAATTAAAGACATGGTTACAATAATCATGTCAATATGGTTCTAATTTAAAGATAAGTGCATAGGTTGATGAGATATAGTAGATATTCCAGAAATAAAACTCTAGCCTATAAGGAAAATAGAAATATCACTTTATATGTTGGGGACTTGTGTTTAAATAAAGGACTACTGGCACTCGGTAATAGAATGGCAAATAAGATTTAAAATAGGCAGGAGTTCTCCCACAGAAACTCCGCAAATGCTCGGTAAGTCACAAAGGGATGCCCAACATCATCTGCTGTCCAGCCAATGACTATTAACGCTGCTACGACGTAGTAACTGGTCTCTACAGAAACAACAGATAGCTACGGTAGGTTGGACGTGTTAGATCTACAGAGATGTACATATAGAAGACAGTATTGCTGGCTTTATGAACATTTTGGCACTTGTTCAAATCATTAACTGCAGACTCACCATGCGTTCTAGCAATTTCACTCCTAAATGACATCCAAAAGACATGAGATGTCCAAGCATAAAACCATAAATGCCCATTCTGGCATTATACATAATAGCAAAGAGTAAAAGCAGCCCAAGCGTCCATCAACTGAATAAAGAATAAATACAGTGTGGCACGACCAGATCATGGGATATCTTTGCCAATACAAATGAAGGGTTGATACAGTTAACCCTGCGAATAAGCCTCAAAAACATGCTAAATGAAAAAAATCAAGTCACAAATAACAATATATCTGTCAAATGCATATATGTAAAAATGGATTTAGCGGGCAAAGACATGAGTATAGTTGATTAGCAGTTTCCAAGGCTAGCATATGTTTGGGGTTTTATTGATATTTCTATTGGTACAGCAATAAAAATGTTCTTCAAAAATGAGTTGGGTTGATCAGTTCAGAATTCTGAATCTACAAAAAAAAAATCACTGCATAGAACATTTTGAATGAGTACATTTAAGTAATATATTCCAATTAAACAAAGAGTGGTATATGAAAGCTATACTTCCACAAGGCTGTTAGAAATGTGAATCAAAGAAATAAACATTTTTTAAGAAGAAAACCAAGGAAGGGCGTGTGAGGCCTTGGAATCTGGCAGGCAGCTCTTCTAAGTCACCCCTGTATCAACGCAACCTTCACCTTACCAGTGTGTCCATTGTTACGGAAGCAAACACAAGACCAAGCCCGACTAGCACCCACTCTTCCCTGACAACAGAGAGCAGGGAAGGGGCAGAAACTCACGTGCAGCAGGTAGAGCCTGACTCATTGAAAAAGACAGCCACGGGACATAGGCTTCCACCAAGCAACACCCCCACACATCGCTTCCACTTTCCTGAGAGCACTTAAGAACAAAAGAGAAACTTGGCCAACAAAAGAGTTCTTGCTTCCCGACCCCCACACCCCATTCCAAACTTGACATAAAGGACTTCTATCTCCCCAACAGGATCCTCTCATGTAGCAGAAGGAAGGTGGGTATAACCGTATCCTGTCACATCTCAGGAGCTGTGGCAACGCTTCACCTCCCTGCTTCCCATGGCCTAAGATGAGGTACCTGGCAATCCCTAGACAGGAGAATGGTCACGGAAAACAGTGACCCGTTAAGATTCAACACTGGACCTAGGGAACTACCCATAGAGAGGAACGAATTCTCAAGCAAAGCTGGAGCACAGAGGGACATTTCCCTAGAGTTGAAAATCAACCCTCTCCTTGGCCTGTTTGACAGCAGGCCATAAGCTACTGCAACATCTGGATCTCTGCTGCACCTGCCAAGACATATTGTCTCCACCAAATGAGAGGAGGCAGAAGAGAAAGGGAAGGTGAGATAAAAAGCCAAGGCGGGAAAGAAAGAAAACCCTGCAGCAGACAGCAACAAGAAACATTGTTTCCCCACAGAAATGGAGTAAGGATGAAGAGCAGATGTAAACAGGTGCTCAGGAGCAGGAAGAAAAAAATGAGAAAAAGCTAAGCCTGAACACAGCTACTGTTTGTTTTTAGAGCGCGGATGGGTTGTCAGTGCATCAGCCATCTGCAATGGGGAATCTGAGGCAGATGAACGGAGTGCAGGAGGGAAAGAACAAGTTTACAGCACACTGCAACCTCGGAGTAAATTGTTCTGCGAGATGTGTAGGTATTTTCCAAAGACCACACAATTGACAGTCTCCAAGATGGAGCTACAAACTCACTGCATGGCTTCTGAATGCTTGTTTTCGTCAATCGCAGAAGTTCCAAAAGAGCTACATTAGGAGACACCTCCCAAAACCCAAGAAAAGTCTAGTGACTGCCAAGTGTTTTGTTGTTGTTGTTGTTGTTCTTTTCTTTTCTTTTCTTTTTTGGTTTTTCGAGACAGGGTTTCTCTGTGTAGCCCTGGCTGTCCTGGAACTCACTCTGTAGACCAGGCTGGCCTCGAACTCAGAAATCCACCTGCCTCTGCGCCAAGTGTTGAACAAGTCCGTTTGAAAACCAAATCCCATGGCCGTCTCCACAACTTGCAAATCTCAGATTTCTAAAACCGAAAAGGATCAGGTTTAGATTCTTCTTCTGCAGTCACAAATGTCACAAGGCAAAAAGGCAGTGACTACAACTGTGTCTTACAACACAACAGCTACCAGCCATATGTGGCGCTTTAAACAAAGGAAAGCGGGTCATAGGAAACTTTCAGTTCTCAGAGGCATTAGCTGCAAGGCACTAGCTACTAATGTTCAAGAGATCAAAAACCGGAAATGGCCACTGTCTTCTGTGCTGGACAGGAGGTACCGAACCTTTGGATTCCTCCAGAAGGTTCTGCTGAAAAGGCTAAAGCGGGAAGTCTTTCCTAGGAATAACTTGTTTGGGGGGTTGGGGAGGATGGTTTGTTTTGGCTTTTGGGGACATTCATGATCCTGCCTCCACTTCCCCACAGCTCAGATCACAAGCATTTACAGGTCTACGCCAGCACAGAGAGCTTAATGAGAATTCTTAACTAAGTCACTACAGAGGCAACTTGGAATTTCTGCCTTGAAAACTAGAGTATATTTCGGTGACATATACATCTCGGGAAATAAACTGCCAGTGTACCTTTCTGGAAAGCGCTATTTTAGACATGCAACTGGGTTGACTCGCCTCATTCTAAATTCATGACCGCAAATCCCAAACAGGCACTGCAAATCGCCGGGGATCCCACTGCTGAGGCCCGGCAAGCTCATTTCACACAGTTATTCCTCCCTACAAACGTTCAAGCCAGCATTCCCCAGCTCCCAGCCAATCCCTTCCTAATCTTGATAGACATTACCTTATTCTTCAAAGGGAAAATAAGACAGCACGCTAGGAGCCCACGGCCACCAGCCTGGTGCCACCTCCTCGCTTTAGAAATGAAAGGGGCCCGCATTCTAATAAAGGCCAGTTCCTTCATGTCAGAGTCCCTGCTGATGACATTAGCTCCTCTCTCTGCAGCACAGGCGCATCACTCTTTGCTGGGTCAAGTCCACAAACGTCAAAACATGCTGCGATTCATTTTTACCAGGTATGGCTATTTCATTTTCTTAAGCTACAACCCCATTTCATGACTCTCATTTTGGGCTTCTGACACCCACCAAAAGGTGTGCAAAGTTCACATCACCGCCTCTATCACATTAGGGCTCTTCATGACACTTAGAACAGCAGAAGGAAATAGTCCCGAGACAGTGCAGATCTTGTCTGTCTGTGTACACCACACCTCCTCAATGCTATAAATAATAATAGTAATGATAATAATAGGATAATAGTTTATCTATTAAAATCCACAGTTTGGATTCTCTTGCTCAATTTTGGAGGGAATTTGCTTTTAGTATGTTAAAGTCCAGAAGAGAAGTTATATATCTTCCCCCAAGGTCATGTGACCAGGGAGAGGTACAGCCAAGTGGGACCCAGGCAGGTTTGCAGCCAGTACTTAATACTGCTTCTCCATGTAACTGATATTCAAACTTTTGGTTTGTTTGTTCAGTGAAGATTCTTACCAAGCTACCTAGAAGCAAAACAGAGATATAACTTGAAATGTACATCTCGTAATGAGACATCCACATCACACTCCCTCTCCCCAAAACTGAGGGATTATTACAGAGCAGGAGAAAGATGATAAGAGCCAGAAATTGGTAGAGCTGCTGTAAAATTATATTCTCTGAGAATGAAAGGCCCATTGCATATGCATGATCTCATAAAGGCCATAGCTTAATGTGTAGACCTGCATAAGACTAAGCCAGTTAAAATTCCAACTGACATTGGCTGGGGAAGGGCTCAAGGAACCCCACCCCATGCTGAGGAGATATTGTCTGTTGATGGGTCTTAGGGGAGGGATGTTGTCTTCATGGATACAGCCCCTATGCTCGAGTAGATGGCTCTATACTCAGGCAGATACTGGCTGCAACAACTGAACTCTGGTTTGCAATAGTCAAATACATATAATCGTAAGGGAGAAGTAGTTGGGAAGGGGATTGATAGAAAAGTACAGATGGTAGAGACTGGGGGTGGGAACTGGGTGGGGGTTGGTTCTGATCAAAACATACTGTGCACTTGTATAAAATTCTCAAGAAGAAAAGACCCACTTAAGGTTAGGAAAGTGAATACCAAAGTCAACTAGAAGTCATAAAGGTAAGGATAGAAGATGCTTGGCGACGATGCGGAAAAACAGCAGAGAACTCTCTAGTCAACACAGATATGGGAGCAAAAGGAGGAGAGAGGCTAAGACATGAAGTACAATGTGATAACGAGCAGAATACAAAAGGAAAATGGTGGAACACGTGTCAGGGACATGCACTCGCAGTAGCTGTTGCTTTCTGGTCACCATGGAGCACATTTGAGAACCACAGAGGCTCGCACCTGTCACATGGAGAAGCCACTCCCCTGGTCATGTGACTTCCAGCCTCTTCCACCTACACTTTTTATCTGCTTAGTGGCACACTGAACTAGTCTAGAACCTTTCGGGAAAGATGATTTTTATGCCATGAAGCTCTTTTTGTCTTCACATCACAGCTCTGTGTGTTATAATAAATTAGAAAACTACAGAGCACACAACGATGCCTCATATAATGAATACCTAACATGTAGGGTGGTGCCACATAGTGTCGAAATATCCCAGTTCTGTGGGACATACAGTGGTAGGAGTTAGCCATGTTCTTCTATGCCATCATCACATTCCTTGCTAAGCAGTAAGAATAATGGTAGCTACCATGCATGTAGTCATTTCCCACCATTGCACGTCTGCTAACCTGTCCACTCAGACATTCCTGTCCACCTCAAAAGCATCCTTAAATATGCACCCTCTCCCCTGGGAGAAGCTTCAGCTAATTACAAACACTTGGACTGTATTTTCCTGTGATGCTCCACCTTAGCTCTGCACAGGTCTAGCCTGGACCACTATCGTACCTGCAACCATGGTACTCCTGAAGAACATGGGTAAGTTCAGATAGGTCACGAGACAATGTGTACACTTGACAATCCAAGTGGCACAGAGCGAGTTCACTGCATCCTTTTTTCCTGTTCTCTGACTAGTAGATTGTAGATAATTCTAATATGGAATGAATTTTTCCCAGTCTTGTGGTATATGGCTGTCAGATTCAGCAAACACATTTGTAACATATTAGCTTTCCTTTGAATTTTATATAAACAGTAAAGAATGCTTTAGTAAAAGGTTGCCCCATTCTGTGTTTTATCCTCCCTTAGATCTAAAAATTATTTCCCCGACATTCACATTTATTTTATTTTGGTAGGATGTAGCTCAGGCTAGCCTCAAAATCCCTGTATGGGGAAAATGATCTTTTTATTAAGATTTATTTTTATTGGGGTACATGTGTGTGCATGCCACATGTGTGGGGGTACCTACAGGGCTCAGAAGAAGGCAACAGATCTGTCAGAAGTATTCTTACAGGCAGTTGAGGGTGACCCTGCTGGCATAAGAACATAGGTCCTGGTATTGAACTTGTAGCCCTCTTGCTTCCACTTCTCAGACACTGAGATTAAGGGTGGATATCACACGCCCAGGTTACATGGTGCTAAGGATCCAACTCAGGGCTTCTGCATGCTAGGCGATCACTCAGCCAACTGAAGCCCAGCGTCCTGCACTGCATCTGGTGTCTCTGCCATAAAGAGCAGAAATCAGGCTTCACATATTCCTGGACCAACCCACCATCACCACACACTGATGCCAGGCCTCCTGAGCCTGTGCGTCTGGAAAATGCTTCCCAGCACCTCAGCTCTCTTCCTACTGGACTGTCTGCCATCTTCTGAATATCTAGCTTTTACTCAGCTCAGCTCTTTGCCTTCAGAGAACCAATTCTTCACTAGAGTTTCCCACGTAAATTATCCTGAGAGCTTGGGAGCTATCTAAATTCTCTTCCATGGGCCCCAAGAGTGGACAGGGTTGGGACATCAATATACATGAACAGTCACCAGAAAGGAGGCGGCAATAAATACAAGGCAACGTCTCCTGCGAGACCCGCAGGCCAGCAGTACAGAGTCTGTGTCATTTGACCTACACAACTGTAATCCTTTGTAGCCTTTTAATTTGTGTTCCAATTAATTCCCTACCGTGAACAATCGGGATATTCCCTGAAATCAGTCCCTATTCTGTATCCAGAGCACCTGAACGCCATATACCAAAACTCATGACTAGCATTCTTGTGTAGGTTCTAGAACATAAGGCTGAATAGCAGCTGCTGCCAGGACACAGCATGGATGTGTCTCACCTGCACCCCCACTGTATACACAGAAGCATTGAAGCTTGTGATCCTGTTCTGCAAACCCTTTACTTTGCACACACCCATACCCTCAGCCAGCCTGGCTCCCTGTCCCCATCTGTAGACACATCATGAGACAAAGCAGGCATATCACACCTACCAGGTGCAGCTTTCCATTATCAGCGCTAGCCACTGAGTACTGTCAAGCCTGGACAGATGAATATGTTTGCCCAGTTGTAAAATAAAGCTGACTCCAATACAGCACTGTATTTATATATACAAGATGAAGAAAAAATATCCCGAGGAAAGAGCATATACCAAGTTATAAATCAAGAGAATCGTGCGAGCCTTAGAATGCAGAAAGTACTGCATAGTAAATGAACGGCATTAGATTCAGACTCAATGGGAACACGTGTAGCACTTTCCCTATTATTAGAGCCATGATAGATGCAGTCAATTCTCTTCATTCAAAGGAATTGTAACACAACTACTTCTTCCCTGCTCAAAACATAGTGTTTGTGCATTGTACAATCTGTCAAAAATGGAGTCTACCCGAAGCAAGGCCACTTAAATCAACAAATCTTCAAGTTGAAATTCACTGACCTAAATATTAAAGAATACAGTCGAGACATGGCTGCAAATTACCGAAGGGGGAGGGGAGAGAATACGAACCACAGCACCACAGCCCTGGATCTCGCTGGAGTGGAGAGCTCTGCGGTGCCTCCCACCCACGTCTCTCAGCCCCTCACCAAGGCTGTTATTCTAGGTGCTAATCTGAGGGGCTTGCTGGCCTTTTCCACAAAGCAGTTCATCCCACAAGGCAGGTCGAAATTCTGTAGCTTGTTCAGAGAAACAGAACTAATTATATGCTCTATTATTACAAAAGCCACACATGATTAATGAGCTCATGGTTCGGGATGTGGGGATGTAGATGGAATCTCGGTTCCCCGTTTCTAGATGGTCGTGGTTTGGAGCTTAAGGCAACCAACCATCTCCCAGGGAGCTTACCAGGACCTGGAATTCTCTCCTTTCTCTTATTAGTTTTGGGTTTTTTTTTGGGGGGGGGGNGTTTGTTTGTTTGTTTGTTTTGTTTTGTTTGTTTGTATGACTTTTGCTTCTCCTCTAATATTTGATTTCAGAGATTTTTCTAAGTGAAAAACCTCCTTAGCCCCAGAAGGATGAAAATAGGGCACCACTGGCTTTATGCCTTCAAGAAAGAATTTGAGGAAGAGCGTGAAGCATCACTTTGCCTTCCACTGGCCACCCATGCGAGATCTCTCCTCACTGAGACATAGCAGTTGTCGGGTCCCTCTGCAGCCCACACCCTGTGAAGAAGTGCCGGGGATGGTCTGCAAGAGCCCACATATGGCTCACAGAGAGAGAGAATCTAAACGTACACCCACCTTTCAGTCATTTCCAATCACCTCGACCAGGTTGGTTCTACTTAAAACTTCTGGTCTACTACCTCACCCCTTCAACCATTTGCTTAATCAGGTTCACATTTCAAGAATCAAAATATGACTAATGAAAAATAAGTGTGTCATGCCTTGATCATTGCATTTTATTGTTTACCTTCATAGGCAACTTATACAGTATTCTATAACCAAGGACAACTATATTGACCTAGAAAAACATTTTAGCTTTTTCTCATTTCTCATCCCCCCTCCTGCCTCTCCCTCTCTCTCTCTCTCTCTCTCTCTCTCTCTCTCTCTCTCTGTACCTACTGGGTGCACACACTCATGTGTAGTTGTTAGGTGCATACACTCTCGAGGGGGGAGGGTGGGTAAATGTTAGCTTTCTTCTCTCAAGAAACTCTCCATATTTTACTATATTTTAACTTTTTATGTATGGAGATGTTTCATCTGCGTACATATCTATTCATCCTGTGCATGTCTGGAGTTCCACAGGTGCCAAAAAAAAGACGGCAGATCTTCTGGGACTGGACTTACACATAGTCATGAGCTGCCACGTGGGTGCTGGGAACTGAACCAGAGTCCGCTGAAACAACAGCCAGTGCGCCTGTTTATTTTTTTAAGTTCATCAATTCGTTAGCCAGTCATCCTCAGTGATTTGCTGTTCCATCCTACTGGTCCACACCAGCTGCCCAGCCTTGAGTTATACCTTGCCCAGCTTGTAAAGCGGGTTCTGGTGTTACAAATCCTCATGTGTTAGTGGTAGACACTCTACCTGCTAATCTCACTTCAGCCTTCCTCGTTTATTTGTAAATGCTAACACAAAGTGAGGAAGAGAGTTTTCCTGATAGTACTATAACAGATTATTAGAAATGTAGTAGTTTCAGAAACAGAAATGCACTCTCCCAGAGTTTTAGGGTTTTAGAATTCAGAAGTCACTCAGGCCCGAAGTGTCCAGGAGGACCCTAGTCGGGAACTCTTCCTTGCTTCTTCTTGTTCTTAGTGGCTGCCCCTGCATTCCGAGCTTAACAGTGAATGAATGCTTCTGATCTCCGCATCATCTTTTCTCCTGTGTGTGGTCTTTCTCCAAATCTCTCTTGTAAGGACACTTTTAATGGCACATCAGGCTCATGGAATGATTCAGGGCAGTTGGCATAGTTCATGGTCCTTAATTTAGCGGACGTTGTAGCTCAGCAGTACCTCATTCACCTTGCAAAAGCAAAATCCTGGGATCAATCCCAGCACTGCAAAATAGTAATGGTGACTGTTAAATTTACTTACACTTGTGTGTGGAGTCCCTTTACCCAGAAGCTGTAACACGCTTAATTACAGTACTTAATACTCAATGCCTTTCGGTGGTCCCCTTCAGTCTACCAGAGACGGTAGTACTGCATGAAAAACACTTTAATCAACTGAAAACCACCACCAGTTCCTGGCTGCATTTTAATCGTGTAATATATTAAAGATGTGCCTTAGCCTTGCTGAACAGACCCCAGTTTTCACAGACTCTCTAAGCTTTGTAGGCAAAAAGATAAAAAAAAAAAAAAAAAAAAAAAAAAAAAAAAAAAAATAACAGGGAAAGTCACCTGGTTATTTAGATTAAATTAAGAAAGTATTCAGCAAGTAGAACCA
>NC_034598.1:57226568-57275422 GCF_900095145.1 Mus pahari
TGTGCCTTAGCCTTGCTGAACAGACCCCAGTTTTAAAGTGAATTCCGGGACAGCCAGGCCTATACAAAAAAAAAAAAAAAAAAAAAAAAAAAAAAAAAAAACCCTAACAGGGAAAGTCACCTGGTTAATTAGATTAAATTAAGAAAGTATTCAGCAAGTAGAACCATCCCTCTCAGAACTTAAAGAGATCCAGCTTAGAAGGTACCTAATGAAGGATATAAAGTTTTATTATAATAAAACCAAATGCAGGGCCAGGGTGCGAAGAACAATATGCTGAAATAAAACCACTCCTTACACGGGATGCAAGGGATGAAGGACGAGGGATAAGGAATACCCTCCCTGGTATGGACAAACAAACAGTGAACATCGCAGACAGCAAAACAGACTATAAACTACTGATTTTAATTAATCGATTAATTAATTTCATTTCATTATGCTTGATTACTTAGGCCATTCTCATTGTAGGCATACTTGAGAATATTCTCTCCCATAAGCCTCTGCTTTCTCCTTTCTCCCCCCTCCCCCTTCTCACTAGTCCCTCCTTCCCCTAAGCAGTGTTCGCCTTGCGCTTTGACATCGTCTGGACATATATGATTTTATGCAAATTCTAGGACCCACAAATGAGCGGAAACACACAATACGTACTCTTCTGACAGA
Source organism: Mus pahari (assembly GCF_900095145.1). Taxonomy (NCBI): domain Eukaryota; kingdom Metazoa; phylum Chordata; class Mammalia; order Rodentia; family Muridae; genus Mus; species Mus pahari. The sequence goes on from NC_034598.1 coordinate 57,227,226, forward strand.
GGCTTAACTTGCTTGGTATGGTTGCGCACAGTTGCATCCATTTTCCTGCAAATCATTCTTATAAGCAGAAAGAGGAAAATAAAGGAATAACAGATTTGGGGGGGGGATGAGATTTGGTTCTGAGAAGATAAATGAATATGGAGTACATGACTAATCTGCTAATGCTTTACCTAAAACCTGGGGCCGAGGGCGTGGCTCAGCAGTTAAGAGCATCTGTTGCTCTTACAGAGGACCTAGGTTCAGATCCCAGTACCTTATTGTGATTCACAACCATCTGTAACTTGGTTGCAGAGGACCCAACACCCTCTTTGGGTCCTTGGAGGCACCAGGCATGTAGGTGGTACATCTCCATGTGTGTAGACAAAGCATTCATAGGCTTTAAATAAATCACTTTTTAATCACCTAAAACCACGCTGAAATGTTAAGAAACAACCACAGATAAAGATCTGAAATGTCTGCATAACCGAAAGGCACTCAATCCATTATCAAAGAAGCAAAAGCAGTGGAAAAAACCTGCCTTCCTGTTAATGTAACATCTGTATTAACAGCTGCAAACTGACCCTGCTCCACTAAACATAAACAAACAAAATGTGAGCCTATGTCCTTGCTGTGGACAGGAGACATGAAAGGTTGAGTTTTGACTTCTTTAGAAAGACTGTTATTCTAAACAAGAGATGGGAGTGTTCGTCACATCATAAGTAAGGTTGCCATAGCAACTTGCCAGCCTCTCCGTTTTGAAAATGTATACACAGAAAACAAGGCAAGGTAAAACATTTCAGAAACTAGTTTTCTATGCCTTCAGCTGCAACTATACATAATCTAAATTTGGATTCCACAAAGAGAATAAAGAGGTGCTAACACCTTTAGACATAGACAGGATGTTGATTCAAGACAGGCACCACAATGTTCAGAAATATAAAGACCATAAGACCACAAAGACAATTTTATGCAACACAATTTCTTTTTTTGTTTGTTTGTTTGTTTGTTTTTTGTTTTTTGTTTTTCGAGACAGGGTTTTTCTGTATGGCCCTGGCTGTCCTAGAACTCACTTTGTAGACCAGGCTGGCCTTGAACTCAGAAATCCACCTGCCTCTGCCTCCCAAGTGCTGGGATTAAAGGCATGCGCCACCACGTCCGGCGCAACACAATTTCTGATTGTTCACTCTTGGCCATACACCATGCTAAGCGCTTACCTTACATAAGGTCTTTAATCTTCAAAAAAGTCTAATGAGAAAAGTATTATTTTCATGAAAATGTTTCCCTAATTGAAAACGAAGAGGAGACTCCCAGATGAGAAAGAACCAGGGAGGAATCCAACTGCAGCGTGTGGCATCCCATCCGTGGCCACTGCTGGGTGATGCAGACCCCATGTAGGGCACCGTTCAACGCATCTCACACAGATGAAGGGTTCCCACTGTCTTCTTGGGAGAGAGATACTGTGACTAAACCTAGCTGAGGACACTGTCACAGGAAAAGGTTAGGCGGCCTGAAGTCACATGTTATCAGTAAAGTGTAGTGCAGCATTTTCCCGCGGCAAGGAGTACTAAGACCACCAAACAGAACACAAAGACAGGTGACGTAGAACACATCAACGAAGACTCTGAACAAATAAAAGGGGAAACAAAGGAGGCATCTAATCATGCCCATGGAAAGATGGCTGCTGTAAACTTCATCTCCTGTGTCTTTCTTTCTTTTTTTTTCTTGTTTTCAGATTTATTGAAAGTATGGCATAACAGATTAAACAGCTCCACGTGGTGTTTTGAAATTCAGGCCAACCGTAGACTGAGTGACCTGAAGGTTAGAGAGACTGCCAAACTCCAGATGCTTCATGCCCTTTCATCGGCTCGTAAACGCCAAGGACTAGGTAGTGCTACAATTGGTATATTAATTGTCCCTCCAAAGGTTCTGGGGAACAGCTTTAAGGAAGCTTTTGTAACTTTAGGACATAATCCCTGACTAGGCTAAGAAGGTTTCCAGGGCGAATTCCTATAAAGCTTACGCCTGGTCTCTATTCCCCTCCTTCCATCCACACCAGAAAGACACTGCAGGGCCGCACGCCACCAGTATGATCCTCTGCCAAAGTGTGTGTGTCAGTCAGGCACGGACTGAACCCCTGAAACCATGAGACAGAATCAACTCTAACTCTGTCTTCTTACTTATGTCAGGAATGGTCACAATGACAAAAAGGAGTGAGGGAAAAACATCCCCAACATTTTAAATGAATTTTAATGGAGAAAACGGGCACCCTTCTAACACACTTTAGCCTGACACACTAAAGGGGATGCGTGGAGAAATTACTAGAAAGGGTCAACTTAAGAATACACCTAAAGTTCAAGGGACGCTGTGGGAGAGGGAGCGGAAAGACTGTAAAAAAGCAGAGGATCGGGGAACTTCCTGTAAGATTCTGTCTTCTAGTGATGTCAGAACTCACACATACAGAGCTGAACAGGGATGACAGCAACAGATACACTAATGTGGACTGGGGACAACCACGAGGAACCAGTCCTACACAACAGGCAACCAAGGAAAGCTGAGATCAGGAGAGGTGGCCTTCCTAAGAGAGGAGTGTATCAACTGAGTGTCCTATTCAAGTGGCCAGCCCTGGGGACATACGTACATGGAGCCTTATATACACTGAGCTGGTTGTGTTTACATTTAGGAATACATATTTATATACACATACACACACATATGTAACAACAAGCAAGAGAAAGAGAACAGGAACAGATGAGGTGGTTTGGAGTGGGGAAGAGAAAGATAAAGTGATACCACTATCATCTCAACATAGAAGAAAACAGAAGAAAAATAAAATAATAAAAGAAATAATAGGGGGAAAAGTAAAACTAAAAGGCCGCCAAAAGCCCAGCTCAGTTTCCCACAGCTGCCTCAGTCCAGTCTAGCTGACACTGACGTGCAGGAACCACTATGACCGCCTACATCCATTGGGACTTTCTGGCTGGTTTTAGAAGTTACTTTCTAAACAAACTCAAACAGAAGAGAGCAGTCCACGGAGGGGGAAACACAGCACATAAACTGGCCCCATCAGAGATGTGTGAATGGATACGGGTTGTGTATTCTTTATCCACTTCCCACACGGTGCTTCCCAAAGATGATCAGTACAGAAAGGACCATTTTGTGTGCATGGACGTGGATTCTTTATCCATTGCCCACACGGCGCTTCCCAAAGATCATCACTTTCCTTGCTTTGCAGAACAAGCGCACACGCGCATACCACAGCCAAGGTCAAACAGGCACTGCTCCAGCTTCCTCTGATGTCTACAGTAGGAAACCATGGACACAGGAAGAGTTAGAGGATGCATGGGAGAGAGCAAAGATGCCTTAGTCAAAAAATCAGGATGCTCTCCCTTACACACACACACACACATACATATACATGCACATATACATACATACACACACATTCACACACATACACATATATACATATGCACAAATACACACATATATATTCATACATAGAGTTACACACACATACATACATTCACATATATACACACATACTTACACACATATACACTTACAAATAGTTACACATACATATATACACACATACACATGTACATAGACATAATACACACATGTACTTATATACACACATATATACATATATACACATACTTACATATACACAAGTACATATACACATATAATGCACACATATATGCATATACATTTACACACATACACATACATACATAGATGCATTCATACACATACACACTATACCAATGTTCAATACAGTTTCTGCCAATGTTCAGGGTTAACAACTTTAAGACAGGGAAACTGAAAGAATCCATTCAGGATTTATTCACAAACATGATATCTCAAACGTGCTACGAGCATCCGAACTTAATTTTCCATAATCCACAACCTCAAATCTTTACACTTAGAAATGTGAAATCTCTCCCATAAATGTTTAGTGTTCCAATGCATTTACTATCTGACGGACAGCAGTGCAAACAGGCTCCATCTGCTGCGAAAAGCAGGGCATAAAATAGGAAGAATGACGGACTAATGTGGCATTGGGATCCAGCATTTGATACGCAATCTCTTTAATGACTACTGCTTAGAAGTTCATTACAAAGATGCATTCACTCCCTCCCAGCCCCTGTCCCTCATGACTGTTGCCAGTCAGGTGTGCTTTATTTCCAATGTCTCTCCCACCACCAGCGCCCCCACCACAGGAAAGTCAGGGCTATGACAGGACCATGGTTTTGCCGGATGTGTCAAAGACAACATTTTCTTGCACAGTCAATGAACGCCTTTGATATCTATGCTACCAACTCATGGGAATTTAGCTGCCGCCAACAATCATTAAATTTTACAAACAGCTGTGTTCTGGGCCTACAGTGCGCATCAGCATCTCAAAAATAATATTGTCTATATAAGGATACATTTAACAAAAAAAAAAAATGAAATTGTAGCATATTCAGCTGAGGGACGTGAAATAGGAACCCACAGAGTTTTTACAGAAATAATTCATGAATAAAACATCTGCAGAGTATGCTGTTCGGAAAGAATCCGTCATAATAAAGGTTTCTATGACACAGGATAATATGCATGTATTTAAACTTTTCTCTCTGACAAATGCCTCAACATCATCAAATCCCTCCATATCCATCGCAAAGGTACTCCCGGCCCCAGCGCTGACAGTTCTCGCTGCCTCTGCCCGTGGGCAATAAAGGACAGAGACTACAGGGTACTGTCCTCTGAACCCTCAACAGGCAGTATTACACACCAAATAGAAAAAGAAATAAAAACCGAAATCTGCAGAAACAAGCATTGTTTGGGGGAGGGGGGACGTGTTTGCATCCACAATTTGGGGTCTGTTTGCCATCCAGTACACAAGATTCATCTTGAAGACTTTCAAATCTCTCAGCTCATTTTCATGGGAGGCTACTCAGTATGTCATTCTCTACCTTCTGCTTACTTTCAAAGGGGAATTTGACTTAATAGACAACAGAAGCATATCAACTTAGAGATGATAAAACAGCAGTTGGGCAGAGCATTACCAGCCCAGACTTCTGTCTGAAATAACCCAGGAGAAGTAAAAACTACTGCTTACATTATTTTTTCCCAAAAGATTCCATCTTCTTGTGTTCCCGAATCGAGTTACCTATGTGTTGTTTCCTTTAAGAATCATGAAAAATGTGATTTATTTGATACTGTTTATCTAATTGCTGAAGATTTCACAGAGGGGCTTATTCTGCTTTCTTTTTGAGAGCAATTAGCCACACCGGCCTCACCTGATTGCTAAGCACCTGGAGGAAGATGTTTATCTTTCAATTAACTTTGACAGAGGGCGCACATGCAGCTCATCTACAATTGTGCTTCCGTATTTAGTGATCCGAGAGTCAAAGATGGGAGAGGACAGTACCACCTTGTCCTGTTACTGTGGGACTGGAATCTATTCCCCCAAGAGCACAGTCTTCCCGCTACCATTCAGAGAGTGGTCTTATGTGAAGGACGGATGCCGAACTGGGCTTTAGGTGGTCCTAAACCTATCCTGCTTATAGATGCAAAGACTGACATGGAGATGATCGGTGCGGCAAACAGCCTTGGATGCTCCCAAACATCAGTGTACAACACACCACAGTCTGTTGTTGGTCCTCAGTGGAGAGAGGTTACAGCTTCCACTGAGTGCTACTCAATGAAGACCAAACATCTCAGAAGAGCACCTAGTGAAAAGATACCTACGGAACTGGGAGAGCCCAAGAGCTGCTTCTTAGAATTAGGTTGCACAGTAACTCTAGCTTGGGAAGACAGTGTAGGCTACACTAGTTACTTTCTCCACTGCTGTGAGAAAATGCCCTGGCAAAAGGAACTTAATGAAGAATGCATTCGTTTTTGGCTTACAAGGGTACAGTTCTTTTACAGAGGGGAGATCATGATGGAAAGAGCTCGGACTGCGTTCTTAGTAGGGAAGCAGATCATCTTAAATACCTATGCCTGGCTGGCTGTCTCCTCCTCGCCCACTCAGTGACCCTAGCCCAGGAATGGGCGCCAGCCACTGTTAAGGAGGAGCCTCCGACTTCAGCTACCGTCATCTAGAGAATCCCTTACAGATGTGCATGGAGGCTTGCCTCTCTAGGCAGTTCCACCAACATCGATTTGATATTGTTTATCCAATCGGTGAGGATTCTGAGAGAGCGAAATTAAGTGAACCAGCACAGGGATGTCAGGTGGACATTTCAGCAGTTCACAGGATGCCCCTCTGGCTCTTTTATACTTTCCGGCATCTCTTCATTCAAAGAGGAGAGAGAGAGAGAGAGAGAGAGAGAGAGAGAGAGAGAGAATGAATGCAAATACTAGTTACTACTGAAGAGGATTTTTAAACTTTGTGTCAATCTACACAGGGTTTCAATGGGCAAGCCATGGTTGTCCTCAAGCTCTGCTTCTCAATCTTTTTTTTTTTTAATAGTGAAACAGATGATGAAGATAAAGACCGCTATGATACCTGTTAATGACAGAAAACCAAAGTGCTAGACAACAAGAAAAAAGTTAAAGACTGCAGGAGTTTAGGAGACTGAGCCGAAGTATATCAGATTCAATTTAATTCTCCATTCTATGTTCAAAAAATTGAACACACAAGTATAAGATTTGACCTAACAGCTATTGTGTTTACAAAAAAAAAAAAAAAAAAAGACATTGGTGTTTTAGCTGCCTTCGAGCTAAATATGAGTCAACAGTATTACAGTTTCCCCCTAAAACTAAGCAATCTGAAGTTGCATTTACAAAGAAAAATGCCTAAAGCAAAAACATAAAACACACACAAAAAAAGACCATAACAGTGGTTTTCTATTCTCTACTACCAGGGCCATTCCAAGAATTGATGTGTTCAGTTCTGGGTACCACATTCAAGAAGGCCATTGCCAAGCTGGAATATACATGGGGGAAGTGACAAGAATGGCAAGTAGTTTCAAAATCAGATATGAAAAAGGATAGCGAGGCAATCCGCCAAGGAAAAAAAAAAAAAAAAACTTTGCAAGAATAGGCCTGGAGTCTTGGGTTTACCTCATGGTGGCTAAGCCAAGAGCCAGGGAGAGAGAGACATGAGGAACAACAGAGCCTCACACCCAGTTCCTGAGCCCAGTCATCCCAGCACCTGCTGTGTCATGCTATCTCCTAGTGTCCCCCTCCCTCCAGGAGAGTTCCAAGAACAAGTCCATCAGGGTGCCTCTCATCTGCCACTTCCAGTTACCTAACAAGGGCCTCTCTACTGCTTCAGTTATCCATGGCTGCGCACAGGCTACCCCAAAACCTGCCCAAAGTACCACAGCCCCCCAACCCAAACAGTTCTCCTCTTCCTCCTCTCACCCTAACCCCGACTTCCTGTCTCTCAAAAGTGATCCCTCTCCAGGGCTTTCCGTAGTGTGACTCCATGCAATCTCCAGTCTTCCAATCTGGACAGTCATTTTTAGACAAAACTGACTTACCCTTAGTCTTGTATCGCATGCCTTGGCATATACTTGGTATTAATAACTCCATATAAAAAGCTGCCGAGTTGATATAAATTTCTTGCCAGCACTTCTACATGTATGTAAGTTCAAATTATAGGAGAGAAGATTTATATTCAAGATAGAAAATACCTTCCTAAAGATTTTACCAGTCCTATGCATGTGAGCTAAATTAATAGCTGTGAATTCATTTCATTTTGTAAATTCTAAATAAATGCGTATGGTGTTATGAAGACTTACAACTGGCCAGCCAGTGGTGGTGCATGCCTTTAATCCTAGCACATGGGAGGCAGAGGCAGGTGGATTTCTGAGCTTGAGGCCAGCCTGGTCTACAGAGTGAGTTCCAGGACAGCCAGGGCTACACAGAGAAACCCTGTCTCAAAAAAACAAAAACAAAAACAAACAAACAAAAAAAAAAAAAAGACTTACAACTGACCAAGTGTATGTATGTATGTATACACACACACACACACACACACACACACACACATATATATATAAACAGTTATGTTCAGATACACTGGGGTCCACTGAACTATCTCCTGACATTTGGAAGTTCCCTCTTACAGAGTACTACAGTATAGCTTTTTGACTGCGGTGGGGTAGCACCAGGAGACCTCTACCTTTAATGGTCCAAAGTGTCTCTTAGTACCAACCCATTGAGGCAGTATCGTATTTATAAGTCCTTCCCTTAGATAAGAGTTTTATATGGCACCATTTATTTGATTTTGGAAAGCCCCTCTAGCTTAAATGTCATTATGTTTTGCAGATAAAGAAGCTGAGGTTCGGCGATGGTCAAGTAAAAAAGTAGGACCCATGGAGGACTGTGATTATCTCTTATCACAAAGCCACAGCTTCCCTAAGCACACCCTCCCCAGGAAGTGCAGCTGGAAATACAATTCCTGACAGATTCCGGCAAAAAGACTTCCAGAAATGACAATGTGAAATATGGCACTCTAAGGTCAAGCTGAGAGCACTTGGCCACCAGCAGAATGCAAAGGGGCTGGCTTCCTCTCCCCCTCTTTCCCTCTCTCCTTCTCTCTCTGTCTCTCTCTGTCTCTCTCCATTCCCTGATCTGTGTAGAGACCATCTATAAAAGGAACTCAGGTGTGCAGAGTCCCCTGCAGTGCAGAGCACAGCACCACACGCAGACCGACTTCCTGACAGACAAGCCTCTATTCTGGGGTCAGTCATTTATATCCCAAGTGATTTGTTCCCCCTCCAAATTGGCTGCACCCCCCTTCTTGTCAAGAAGGTGTGTACACCTGTGGGTCTTTGCTGGGATTTGGGGAATTCGCTTCTCTTTCATGTGATGTCTCTATGCTCATAATAAATGTATGAATCTTTCTCCTACTAATCCATCTACTGTCAGTTTATTTCCCACTCAAGTACTGAACCTCAGAAAGGGGAGGGAAAGATTTTCCTCCCCCTCACCTGTGTGGTGACTGTTGAAAAATAAACCCTCAAAAGGGAATTTGCATTGAATTCTTTCAAGGGTCTGATGGAATCATGTGGAAATCCCTGATTTCATTTGGTGTTTCATTTGGGGGAGGGGAATGGTGTTTTGCTTTTTGTTGTTGTTGTTTGTTTGTTTGTTTGTTTGTTGTGACAGAGTATAGCCCAGGCTGTTCTGACAAAGTTCATCCTTCAGTCCCTACCTCTGGAATGCTGGGATCGAAGCTATGCAGGACTTTATGACTGTGAAGAATTGAACCTGTGGTTTCATGCATGCTGACTGAATAAGCACAGAGATATGTCCGCAGAAAAATAATCGTTTAATAATTTTCTCATTTCAATCATGCTGAATAAATATAAAGACTTTGGAAAAAGAATTAATTTATGACTAAGAGAAATGTTTTTGCCTTTCATGGTAAAAAGATTATTTTTCAATCTGTATTTCAGAGAAGAAAAATAGGCAGGTGAACTATATATCAGGTAATATTATAAAGTAGTAAATGATCTAATTTGGGCATCATTTGTTGAGAAAGAAAGAAGGTACAGCACAAAATAAATACTGTTCTGTCTGATTTTTAAAGACAGAGTTCCTCTTCCATGCATAAATGCTTATGCAAAAAAAAAAAAGAGCTAGTTTTTTTCTTTTTTCAAAAGAAGGTCAAAAATAATCTGGTTACAGAGTCATAGTTGGGGATTACAAGTGCTCATTATTCAAGCTGCTTGTCCATCTTCTCTAAATTTTAATAATGAACACACTTTACTTGTTTAACAAAATAATCAGAACCAATAGGATTAGGAATGATTCAATATTTTCTCGGCAATTTTATTCTAGCTTCATTTCTACTGCTATGATAAAATACTGTGACCAAGGGAAAAACAGGCATAGTACCACAATTAAAAGTACGCATTGCTCTTGCAGAGGACCAGAGTTCAGTTCCCAGGACCCACCTACATTGTGTCACTCACAGCCACCTGTAACTGCAATTCCACTGGAGCCCATACACGCCCTTTTCTGTCCTCCTAGCTTCCTCCTCTGTACACAGCCCAGGGATCAGTGCCACCTGAGCCACCCAATCAAACAACCCCTCCTAGGCCTGCCCAGAGGTTACCCTAAGCTGAATAACCTCTCATAAATATGTTTGTGTCCTGTGTGATTCTAAGTCTACTCAAGTTGACAGTCATTACCAACTGTCACACCCAGAATTTAGCCAATCACACTGTTCTGTAACAGATGCCCAATACTATAAAATCAATAACCATTCTACTGACGATGGCTTGGGAAGAGCTGCGTGTGGATAATAAAGGCTCAGTCAACAAAATTGTAGGAAACTAATTGAGTGTCTTTGATTGAAATTGTGTTAAAGTCATGAATACATTCTAAAAAGAAAATTTGCTAGAGTGCTTAAATCTTTCAGTATTAAATAATCAAATAAGTAAATGAAAAAATTAAAAACCAACCAAATAACAACAATAATGACAACAAAAACAAAAACCCAGGAGCTAGGAGGGCAACTTGATCATAAATTGCCTGCCATACAAGTGTGGGGACCTGAGATTGGATCCCAGGGATCTACCCTAAAACTCTGGGTACAACTGTACAAGTCTCTAACCCTAACACAGGGCTTAGGGACAAAGGAGTAAAGAGGGGCAGACCCACAACCCTTGCTGACCAGTCAGTCTGGCCAACTGGTGAGCACTGGGTTCACGGGAAGATCTTTCTGTATCAACCAAAGACGAGGTAGAGAGCAACCGAGTAAGACATCAGATACCAGTCTCTGACCTCCACACGCCCATGCATACGCACCTGTGCAGACACACACTACATGTTCATTTGAAATTTAAATAAAAGACAAAAGCTCAACTCTCCTAATGACTCATTAGAATCTTGACTAACAGAAGACATCTCTATCGTGTAAGGAAAATGACATCTTTGAAGGCTATACGTTGATTAGATAGGACAGCAATAAAGATGCTAAAGCAACAGCACACATGCACAGCAGCAATTAGTCCAAAATAGAGCTCTACACTGATCAAGAAGCACACAAGCTCAGGCTTGTATCCTGCAGCACTTCAAGATGTGCATTGTCCCAGAGGTCATATCAACCATAATGACTTTACAAGGGACTTGAGGAATTGCAACCTCTGCTACATAAATTTTTAGCTAGCTAAGGGGGGCTCTTTCCCGCTGAAATATAAACATGAGCTCAGGAGAAACGTGCCAGGGCATATTTCACTGTCCCCAAGGGCCGTTCTCTTGACTCGGCGTGGAATAAGACAAAAAGCTTTAGAGATGCCCTAAAATAAATCTTGTTTACAGAGAAAAGACTGGCATCTTCGCTACAACTTCACTGGTGAATTCTGTAATCCAGAGGGTCCTCAGAGCTTTGCAACAGCATGCCAGAAGCACTTTTGACAGGAATGGCATGTTGGCCATGTGAACCCGAGAGACAGATGAAGAAGGGAGAATGTGTGGATCATCTATGAGTCAGATAGAAACAGCCTTGGGACAGATGCTAAGTGCGGACGATTCCGTATCAGGGCTCCTCCTGTGCTCTTCTGGTGAGGAAGCAATTTCCTATTAACTTCTCCAGGACAGAAGCAGGAGGGACACATTTCATAGCCACTAACAATACAACCGCAGGGAAAATTGTGAGAAAATTCCGGTTACCTCTGAGACAGTGTTACCCTCATTGAAAGGCAATGGCCAAGTTGCATTAGAACAGAGCTTGATGTGGAATGAGCACGACGCTGTCACTCTTGGCCCCACCAATGACACTGTCACTCACCACTTGCTTCTGGTGACCACTGCTCTGGGGGAGCTTTACTGACCTTCCTCCAGGCATCTAGAGGCAAGCAGGCACCATGCCTAGAGCCGGGATTTCAGGACACAGAAGCATTTTACTAAAATATAGCAACATGTCTAAGGCCCTTTATGCTGGTTATGCCCGAGTAGATTCGGTTGTCTGGATACGCAAGCTGCTATCCTCCAGGGGTAGATGGAGAACATTATCCTGTCTCAGAACTTGTGTAAGTGGAAGAAATTTAGTTGGAATAGTTCTCTTTTGTGTAGATAGAAAAATAAACAAATATATCAGAGATTTAAGCATTAGCATACATAGAAAAACTGTCTTGGAATCTCTGTTAAGTTAACTCTAAACAAATAATAGTAATTATATGCAGAAGAATGGGTAGCTATATATATTCAAAAGGGTAAAGGGATGGATAATAAGATACCAACCATGAGGTCACAGATCAAAAAAGGCATTCTGAGGTCATCCCTTGTTTCATGACCCTATTTACTTACTTCCGAAAGGTTTCTCATATGTATTCAACTTGAACTCCATTCCATGCCCTGAGATGGACCACAGGTGTGGCTCCTCATGCCCTGGGATGGACCACAGGTGTGGCTTCACTTGGCAAAAAGGGAAACATGCAGAGAAACAAAGTGACTTGCTCAAATAGTGCATGTCCTGGTTACTGTCGAACCCTCTCGACCACAGTTACTTAAGCCAAATTCAGAATTGTAGGGAAAGAGACTTAAAATCTAAACTCCAAATTTATCAGCTGAAAGGGGCCCCTGAGCACTCAGCCGTTTTCAGGAACACACACACATTGAAATGATACTGTTGCCTTGTACCTACAGACGGGCTGTCACGTAGAATATCCCAAAGCGTCTCTGTACTCGTCATTTCCCTTGACCTTATGACATCCCTAGAAAGTGCTCAGCCTGAAAGTACAGATGTTCCCATCAGTTTGCACTCTGAATGAGGATGTCCCCCACCCTCTCGGGCATTTGAAAGCTCAGCCACCAGGTGGTGGCGCTGTTCCGGTGTGTTTAGAAAGTGTGGCTTTGCTGGAGGAAGTAGGACACTTGGGGTCTGGGCTTTGAAAGTTTAAAGACTCATGTCTGCGGCCTCCACTCTGCCACTGTGGGCTCGAAACCTCTGGAACTGTCAGCACAGATAAAGTCTTTCTTCTCTATGTTGTCCTGGCCATGGCGTTTTACTCCGGGGACAGGAAAGTGACCAATGCACAGGATGCATACATGCTCACGGGGTGCATGCATGCTCGTGGTATGCCTACATGCTCAGGTGTTTTCCTCTGCCTGGGAGAGTCTCTCGATGGACCTAGAACTTACCAGTTAGCTAGATTATCAGGACTGTAAGTCCTGGGATCCTTCTGTCAGCATTTTCCCAGTTGTGGAGGTGTGACACACACATACAGCCACAGCTGGCTTTTTTACATGGGTGCTAGAGAGCACACTCGAGCCCTCACACTTGTGTGGCATCTCTCCAGCTCAATTTTCCTCACCTTTAAAAAGAAGAAACCGAGAGGCCTAGATGCTAAGTCACATGCCCAGGACCCTATGGAAGGCCCAGGACCCTATGGAAGGCCTAGGACCCTATGGAAGTATTTTTTTTAAAAAAGAGACAGTTACCAGATGCTCGCTGGGGTGGGAGCCGCCATTCTGTACGGTATTTACCAGAATGTGTCGGTGTTGGCACCCTGCTGACTTCACTTTTTCCACCCCCATCAGTGTTTACTACACGCACAGTGCTGTGCCAAATGCTTCGGAAAAGACAAACAGGAGAGCGCATCTGCTTTCTAGGAATTCAGACTTTAAGAGAACATTGACATTGACAGTTTGCTTGCACTCAAATTACCAGGAGCAATGAGATGTGCAGAGGTTCGAACAAATTCAGCAGAAAGGAAAGATCACTGGTGAACAGAGACGGCAGAGGAGGAGGCAGAAACAGCTACGGATGCCCTCCTTTGCCAGGGACAGACCCCACGTCTGTGCCTGCTCTCCCTTCAGTGGTCCTTTGGACACCCCCCCCAAGTGTCCCGATTTGTACTATGAATTATAGGGGTCAGCTTGTCAGGACAGTGGTGACACAGGGTTGGGAGGATGGGGTCTATTTTGATGGGTGGAGATTGAAGCAGAGACTGTTAATAGAGGGGAATATGGCAGCTAAAGAGGCATCCACACAGCAAGTTAAATACAGTAATCACTAAAGCTAATGGCCACTGGGTCTCCGTCCCATAAGTTAATGGTTCTCAGCCTTTGTGATGTTGGGACCCTTAAAACAGTTCCTCAAGTTGTGGTGACGACCGACCAACAATAAAACTACTGTATTGTTACTTCATAACAGTAAAATTTGCTATGGTTATGAATTGTAATGGGAATATCTGTGTTTTCTGATGGTCTGAGGCCACCCCTGTGAGAGATTCATTCGACAACGACAGGGGGTCGCAACCCAGAGGTTGAGAACTGCTGCTGTAAGTGCATACTTCCACATCAAGGTCAGATGTCTGCACTCCCCAGGGAACCAAAACCACAGAGTTGGTTTTTAAAAGGTGGCCCAGGGAGCTCTAAAAGTTCCACAGGGGACCACGGGGGAGACTAACTCACAGCTCCACAATATAATCTCAGAGCACCAAGTTGTAGCCTTTCTTGAAAAACTCTTTCCAGGGCCTGGAACCCATCAAGAGAGAAAAAAGCATTTTCACACTGCTCAAGAGACTATGGTTAAAATGCACAGGTGCATGGGGAAATCAAATTAAATTCGCCTTTATTGGGGCTTGTAACTTTTCTTTCTTTTCTTTCTTTTTTTCTTTTTTCTCTCAGAGCAGGTACGATAAAGAGAAGAGAACCCAAGAAAATGACAGATTGAGGCTGAGGGTGGGACTTGGTGTCGTACAGTGGTAAAGTAAGTGTCTAGTGTGGGCAAGAACCTGGGTTCCATGGGTGGGGTGGCATAGAGAGGGGGACACACATATAGACAAAGGAATGGTCTCATAAATGGTGGTTTAGATATAAAAGGCAAGTGACAATCTTGCCCAGAGCTGCCATTGTGCATGCATGCATGCACTCATCTCTCTCTCTCTCTCTCTCTCTCTCTCTCTCTCTCTCTCTCTCACACACACACACACACACACACACACACACACACACACACACACACGGAAAATCCTGCAATCCAAGAATCTGCTTAGCAGTCAACACCATGCAACCAAGGAGAGCTGAGGGATTGCATGCTACAAATACAGACACATCCTTCTCCACCAGGCAGACTGGGAGCCAAGGCCCAACTGCCCGAGACCTTGGCTGGCCTTGGTTACACAGAGCTGGCAGGGGGACAAACTGTGGGAAGAAAGGGGGCATGATAAAGACAAACATCCTGTAAAGCAGTCGCTGGGAGACACCAGGAACGAGAGCAGTGGGAAAACACATCCTTCTCCAGGAAGGATCCTACACGCATGAAGGAAAGTCGCCACACAGAGAGATTAACTTGTAGGGAAATGTAATGCTCCTATACCCAGAGGCTGTGCTGTAATTCCCAGTGAGGGTGACTAGGCCAGAAATGACATTTACCAACTTCCAAATCAGGTCTCCGGGCAACAAGCTCAAAAGAAGGATGAATACAGAAGTAAATTCTCCTATATCCCGTCACATGTAATTAATAAACTAAAAAAAAAAGAAAAAAAAAATTGTTCGCGATAATATTGCAGGGACATGAAAAAATTACTGTCAAGAGTTGAAGTTAGCAAATGCCCTTATCTTCCCAGAAAAGACTTGTACCTCGCAATTAAAACTTGAAAAGTTATATGTTACAAAAAGAGATGTCAATCATTGTGTTATAGATGTTGGGCAAAGCCTGACTCTCATTGATCTAACGTCATGCGCGACTGAATGTGAACTTGTAGAGACTGCCATTCTTTCTCTGGGCACCTTTGTTTGGGCACTTCAAATATGAAACCCGAAGAAGGCATTTAATGCATACATGGAAATGGACAGGCTTAGGGAACGGTTTTCCCCGTCAGCACCAAGCACAGCATGACTCTGTGCACCGTAACGTTTGTGCAGAGCAAGTCTGACTTAACAGTCCGTCCTGATGGGTTTCACAGCGCGGCCCACAAAACTGGGGTCTGCTATACTCTCTCCTCAGTATTTTAAGCCTACAAAGAACATTTAGAGTAAAAAGCCAAACCTTACACATCATGAATGCTCTCGAAACTGTCTGCTCAAACTGACAGAAAATGTTACCAAACCATAAATACCCATAAGAAAATGGCATTTTAAACCAGTAAGAGTCATCCCACATTTATGAACTAAACTTGTTCATTATTTTTTAATTTTATAAAGCATTGTTGACACAAGAAACAATTAAAACTTAAAACACAGAGCTATGGGACTGGAGAGCGAGCTCAGGAGGGTCTGTTCCCAGCTCCTACATGACAGCTCACAAAATATAGAGTTAATAAGTTGATTTCACCTGTGCCCAGTAAGTCATTTTCACAGTCAAGATATCCACATGTAAAATACATGATTCATCACTCTTAAACATTTCCCCATTTAAAAAAAAATGTTTATCCATTCAGCCATGTCTTTATACCACCCCTTGTTCCTCCTGTCCCTAGGTAAAGAGCCTGATTTAATAATATCAATGTTTTTATGAATTACCTTGTTCTGTATATTCACTGACAGAGAGGGTTAACTTCCTTTATTCAAAAAAGTTATCCTTGACACCCATGTTGTGTCATGTATCAAAAGGTCATTTTTGTTCATTGCTAAATAGTAGTTGTTATGTGCACACACCCCTGTTTATTGATCTTCCACTTATTGATACACATTTGGCCTGCTTGTAATTTTAACTATAAAAATAAAGTTCAGACCGGAAAGATGCCTCAGGGAATGGCATTGGCTGTGTCATGCCTGAGGAACTCCACTTCCATCTACATGGTGCAAAGAGAGAACTGACTCCTACAGGGTGTCCTCTAACCTCCACATGTGTGCTATAGTGGTCGTGTACACACAGACACACACACACACACACACACACACACACTAAATAAATAAATAAAGATAGATAGATAGATAGATAGATAGATAGATAGATAGATAGATAGATAGATAGATAGATAGATAGCTGACCAAACAGACAAACAGGTGAATGGATGGATGGATGGATGGATGGACGGACAGATGAACGGATAAATTTAAAGACTATGTGAGCATGTGTGTTTAAATCTTCACATATATACCAGGTTTTTTTCCTGTCATGTAAACACTTCAAAGTGGAATGCTTTGACCATTTGGTGTATGAAATTGTAACTTTTTAAGACACGGCCCAGTTGTTCTCTACAGTAGATGGCCTACTTGACAGTACCAGCGTGAATTCCAGGACCCACAACCTTGGCAACCCTTGGGACAGTCAATCGTTGATTTTTAACAAATCTAGTCCATATATATTTATGGGTACCTCACTGTAAATATAGTCTGTACTTCCCTAATGGTTTACAATGTTAAGAATCTCTTATTAGATTCTTGTCTAATCCTAGGTCACAAAGAGAAGTATTGCTACCACAGGCTTTAGGTTTAGGTCTAGTCACACTCTCAACCATTGTCTTCATATGATATAAAGTGTGCACTTGAACTCGTATTGAACATATGGAACTCCAATATTTTTCAGCATCATTCGTTCAAATGAACATTCTTTACCCACTGCATTTTCTTTGCACTCTTACCCTAAAAATTAAGGAGCTGGCCTTAAATGCTGGGGCTACTTTTGGACCCTCCGTAGTGTCCTTCGCGTTTGTCTCTCCTGATGCCCGCACCCCTCCATTCTTGACTACTGTAGCTTTGTATTAAATGCCAAAATCAGTGGCAGTAAGTCACCTGCCTGTGCTCTTTCTCACCTCGTTTAAGCTATTTGAAGTCTACTGTATTTCCTTGTGAATTTGGAAGCTTGTTGGGAGTTTGGCCAGAATTATAGTCAATCTCTAGATCAAAAAGTACACTCCCGAATGTCAGCTCTAACCCTTTCCTCTCTTTGGGCCAACCATTCTCACAGGATGGAGGTGGAAGCCAGCACCTGAGGATCTGGCAGGCCACAGGCTGAGAGGAAACAAGAGTAGGGTATCTTTATTAGTTAATTTTCTGTTGCGTTTATCCTGGCTTATGGTTCAAGGGGAACAGAGCCCATCAAGGCAGGAAGGCAAAGACACACAGGAGCTTCGTGATCACATTTTCATCCACTCACAGGAAGATGAGGGAAGAACAGGAAGTGGGGAAAAGCTATAGACCCTTAAAGTCCGCCCCTCTGACGTACTTCCTCCAGTAAGGCTCCACCTCCTCAAGGTTCCAGAATCTTCCCAAACAGGGACTAAGTATGAACCTCACCCTAACTTCTTCAGCGACCGTCCGTGTGATGAGAGGCCAGTTCCTGGCCGCCTTTCTTTGCTTTCTTCTTCTCAGAGATTATGGTCTCTCTCTCCTGTTTCCCTTCCCACTAGCAGAGCCATTAGCTTCCAGCCAGGGTTCAATGTGTCACAACTATGTCTCTACTCAGGTCCCTGAAGCAAATCCTCATTGGGAACTTTTTTTGACAAATAGTCATAATTCATCAGAACTAATAGTGCTTCCCTCCTCCCCGTTATTATCCCCCATCGCTCCTGAGAAGGGCAACCCTGAAGTGCACAAAGGACTGAGGACTCCTCCGTATCACCGGGGAGGAGACTGTGATGAAGGAACATAGCGACACAAACTGACTGACGAGCGTGCACTTTAAGCAAGAGACTTCCGCAGTAACAGATTTTTCACAATTACTCTTGGTTGTCAGCCGCTCTCCCACCAAAGGTGTTCAAAAATTCAATACAATTTAAAGAAACCATGGAACCGGGGAAATAGCTCAGTTGATAAAGTGCTTGTCGCATAAGCAAGAGGATCTGAGTTCCACCCACAACCCTAATATTAAGGAAGATTTAAAAAAAAAAAAAAATCCGCACCTCTGTGATCCGGTACAGGGAAAACCAGGAAATACTCCTAACCACTGAGCCATGGGTCCAGCCCAGAATGTTTATTTGCAATTATATCAATTTTTAGCACTTATATAAGTAAAACTTTCAAAAAGGTTGCTGGCAATAGTACACAGGAAGATATAGGCCATATAGCTAATACACATATGAGTAACTTTTTAAGAACTCTCTTAATTCAGTTGTTCCCATTCCACTAATACATTTTACTAATAAGTTCCAGTGCTGTGAGGCCCTTCCCCTCTTGACCATGTGGTGTTTCTACAGCCAGTGGTTTAAGAAGCAGTGAGCAAGCGAGGAGCACCCAGAGAAACCCCTGAGCTACGTTTCCATCGTCCTAAAAAAATGTATTTTTTTTTTAACTCCTCCATGCTACTGCTTTAAAAATCAGTTTTTAAATTAATTAGTTAGCAGCATTTGTGGAGAACATTTATTACAGAATTTTAATAATTGTTACTTATTGCCACCACCAAGATAACACCGGGGACTAAATCACCATGAAGCTGGCAATGAGAATCTGTGGCACCCTCATTTTATAAACATGGAATCTCGGGCTTAAATATTAAATAGGTTTACATAAAATTTAATCAAGGCCAAGCAATGAATCTAGCGTCAAGTTAGTGCATTTCCTACCACTGAACTGAAGCCATAATGCCCGCGTGGCATTGCTTTGACCTTTCCATCTACTTTAGGAAACAAGTTCCTCAGACGTGGTCACTGACGGACACCAGTCACACGGGCTGCAGCCTGAGCAACCCCTCCTCCTGGTGACAGCGCCAGCCTCCTTACTCCCGTGCCTTCTGGAGTTTGTATTTCAAAGCACGCTGAGTTCTTCAAGTGTGAGCTACTTCCCACCTGTATTATCTTCTTATTCTCAATTTAAAAAAATAGAAAAAATATCCCCTCAACTCTTATCATAAGTTTCCCTAAAACATCAGAACCATGGTTTCTACACAGAAATAAAAGTCGTCACCAATTATAAGATTATCACTGTAGGGCTGGAGAGATGGCTCAGCGGTTGAGAGCACTGACTGCTCTTCCAGAGGTCCTGAGTTCAGTTCCCAGCAACCACATGATGGCTCACATCCACCAGTAATGGGATCTGACGCCCTCTTCTGTCATGCAGGCATGTATGCAAATAGCATCCATATGTACAAATAAACAAATCTTTTTTTAAAAAAATGATTACTATAAGGAAAGAAGTTCTCGTCAGTGACATTACCCAGAAAAGCCAGCCTCAGAGTAAGATGGAGATACTTCCTGATCTAGCCCAGCCCAGGGAAGCACACACTGCCTTCTGTTACCGAGCAGAAAGCATGCGTAGGAAAGGCTAGAGATCACAGTCAGCGGAAGGTTTCCGACTCGGAGATGGACTTTAAAACTATTATTATTTTCTCTCTTCGGTTTATAAAACTGTATTCGTCTATTTCCCAGCTCCCTTCCATCATAAATATTAAAAGGAGGCCGGTACATCAGGATTCACCAAACTTTCTGAAAACGGCAGATAAAATGTAAAAATTAAATCACTTTTTTTCCCCGTAACTATAACGACGTCATCGAGGATGGAAAGAGTCTATTTATTTAGTTTTATCTAGCTTTGACCTCTCATCGTTTCTATGTCAAATCTCTCCCCCAGAGTCCTTCTCCTCTGTAGGACTGGAGAGATGGCTCAGCGGCTCCTTCTCCAGAGTCCTTCTCCTCAGCCTAAGCTGCCTAACAAAGGAGATGAGATCGGATATCTTATCAAAGATGGCAGTCCTCAAGGTAGGAGATGAGAGCTGACATCTTATCAAAGATGGCAGTCCTCAAGGTGGGCAGAGCCCGCAAGGAAATAAATAAACAACAACAAGGTCTGCATTGGGAGCCCAGTGACCAAAAAATATCTTCCTGCTGTTCTTCTGAGCCATGGCTTCCTGAGCTGTGTTTACGATGGAGATTCTAACCCAGTGGCTCTCAACCGTCCTAACACTGCGGCCCTTTAATACTTGGGTTGTGCTGACCCCCAACCATAAAATTATTTTCATTGTTAATTCATAACTATAATTTTGCTAGTTATGAATCGTAATGTTGACATCCGTGTTTTCTGATGGTCTTAGTTGACCCCTGTGAAAGGGTCATGACCCCCAAATAGGTCTCAAGGCACAGGTCGAGCTCCACCCTCAAACTTTTTTGTAAACAGATAACCAGCCACAGCATGTCAGATAAAATGATGGATTTGTGCTTGATGAGTATCTGGTGAAGGAATAGAAGACCCGAGAGAACAAATGGCAGCATTTGTCAGTCCAGGTCCACAGGGAACAGCAGCTTGGCCATTCCCTCAACTGCGCCCCCCCCCCCCAAGCTACTAGACGCTACTAACACCACCCCAACCGTGAAATCAAAATTCTAAACACATCTCGGCTCTCTCCTCCACTTGGCTGTTTTTAATCACTGTGGATCATTCCCAGTAGACACAGCTCTGAACTTCCGAATGCTCTTGCTGTGTCTTTGCCCAGACTTTTAATGCCCTCGCTGATTTCTTCCTCCTCCTATTGGCTAAGCACAGCCGTACGTAACTCTGTTTCCTGACCCTCTCACTGACAAGGTCTCCCTGGAGTAGCATCAGTTATCGCTTCACAGAAGACGATACCAGGTCTCTTCTCTCTTGGCCTACAGACCTGATTCCAGGCCTCACACTCTCCCCATGGATGGATAACTTAACTATGACCTCAGATGCAGCAAGGCAAACCCATGCCCATCATCTTCCCATGTGTGTGGACCAATCCATCCTCCTGGCCTCTGTGTTCCTATTAAGGTCCCAGACACGCAAGCTAAGAATCCACGGCCCCCTTAAGTTCTCTCATCGACCCATATGGCATCCATTGCCCAGAGCATACATGGTTGGTTAGCCCCTCTGACTCTACCTTGCCAATCTGCTGTTATAAATGATCTCCATTATCTGGGTCCATTTGCTTTTGTTCGGTGATTTTAGTTTTCAGTCTCTTTCCAACCTTCTGTCACTGAGCCTTTACCTATCGGGCAGCTTACTATGAAGCACTTGCTTATACACCTTACATCTTGCTTCCTGTCTTTGGCTAGGCTGTTCCCTCTGTCTTACATGTCTTCCCCAAGTCTCGGAGTCTCAGCCTGCCCATGTTTAAGAATATATATGTCAAATAGGACTTGCTACAGGAAACATTTTCTGGCTTCCCCAAACAGCCATGGTACATGGTTCTTTGAAATCCATAGGACAGGAGCTGTTGCTTCTCTCATGGCTACTTCCCCAGCATTATATGACGATACCTAATGTAGCTGCTCTGCCGCCCCATGCTGGCCTGAATACTTTGTGACAGTGGAAGTCCAGTTTCTTTCCTGTTTTCTTTGCAGAAGCTTTGCATACAGTCTGCACACAGTATTTATATACATTTACGCCTATACACGGATCTTCCTCATTTCTCTCCAAAATGATCTGTGGTCTTTTCAGTAAAGATCTGTTGAAAAGACAGAGAAAACCTGTTGCTTTTATGTTTCCATGGAAACCACCTACAGTCTTCTAGTACTGGCTGTAGCAACCCTTCAGTAAGATGGCTAGTTACAAATTCTTATATTCATTTAAATACAACCTAAGGCTTTCGTTTCTACTCTTTCTCTCCCTTCCTCCTGTCTCTATCATTTATACAGGGAGGTTGGGAGAACACGCCTTATACATTTCAGGTTCCGTAATAGTCTCTCCACCAGGCACACTGACTGTCTTCATCGAAAATACAGGTTTCCAATGCAAACATCATATTTTAAATTAATTTTTTAAAAAAGAAAGAGAGAAAGAAAGAAAGAAACAAAGAAAGAAAGAAAGAAAGAAGCCAAGCAAGGAGATATAGACCTCTAATCCCAGTTTTTCGAGCAGCTGAACACAAGAGCTTAATGCCAGTCTAGGCAAGGTAACAAGATCATCTCAAAGCAAACAAAAATAAATAACATAAATTAAAATATTAAGCTATTTTAACAACATATTTTACTTTACTCATATACAAAATATCTTAACAAGTAACCAAAATGAAAAAAAAATGGGTGAAAATTTTTGCATTCTTTTTTTCTCATTAGTCTTTGAAACCCTGTGTGTATTTTAGGCAGAGCACTAGCTGCATTTCAATATCTTTGCCATAGGTGCTAGTAGCTCCTTGCTTAAAATGTTCATATCTAGACAATTTTCCCTAGACTGAGAGCTCATTTTTAGAGGGGAAAAGAAAAAGAAGAGAAAGAAAAAGAAAGAAACCCTTTCTTCTTGCTCCATAATGATTCATACCTATAATCAAATATAGCAAAGTTCAGCGTCAGACGAACTCAGAAAACTTCAAAGCAGATAGATGATAAGGGAGAACTGGGGTATGGGAGGAGACCTCAGAGAAGAAGAAGAAAATTCAAGGCGAGGCAGGAGCTCTAGCACACGGGCTCCACGCATCACCATGTCATGTAGAGAGATGTGCTCCAGGCATCCCACTCCTCCACCCCAGGAACCATACGCATCTACACTTCCTCCAAAGGAAGCACTCCAGTGTGCAGAGGAGCAGAGCGTCCTTCATTAAAGATTGATTTCATTCACGCTTCCCTTGGGCCATGCATTACTGAGAAGGAAGAGAGAAAGACGCTCTCCAAATCCCCACCCTCAGACACACACATACCCTTTGACTTTACAAATAAAGACACTGGAATTTGGCAGAGTTAGAAATTACCCAGAGATTCTGTGCTTATTGCAGAAGAAGCCAGAACCCAAGCTCTGTGAGCCCTGACCATCAGTCTTCCCTACCTCAGCTGCTCAGCACTCACTCCCCAAACACTGGCTCTCTTGCATCTCACATGATATCTATGTTTCATAAGAATTATCTTAAATGAATTCATCTACATAAACACACTGTGCACTGCACTTGTTTAATCTGAAGGGAGTGACAACACATGAAGAGCAATCTGAAGATGCATATAGTCCATGCTTACCCCTTAGGGGTTTGATGCCCAAGCTCTCAATATCGATGAAAACTTAGTTACTCAAAGTAGGTAAAGAAAGGATTGTGTGAGTGTGTATGTGTGAATGTGTGAGCATGTGTGTGTGTGTGTGTGTGTGTGTGTTGGCTCTCAACATATTTCAATAAGAGACAATGTTTATAATTCACAAGTTTTTGACAAGCCTACCTTTTTTCATATTGATGTGAATCAAAGAGATTATTAGCTTCAGTATGCCTGGCTGAATAGAGTCTTCCACAGGGTCCATGCCACAGGAAATTCCTGCACCCTAAATATGTTCATTCCCTAGATCTTAGCCTGCTTCCTGCGCGTGGGAAGAAGGACTGGTGCCTGTCTCCTAGATATCACACCATTACTGCCACGGGTAACGGGAAGGCTGATGGTGCCAACAGGCTAAGCCAACTGCACAAAAATCTCTTCTCTCTCAATAGCAAGTGCAACCGAAACACACCGACCATCAGAACAAGCCACTCGCTTTCCGTGTGATAACAACAGGAAGGCAACGGCAGTCTTCATCTTTGGAACTTTTGTATATCAATTTTCTGAATGCTGGGGGAAAGCTGGCACTTCAATGGCACCTTGCAGCAATATTCTGCTACATTTTGGTGTGAATTGAGTTAGTGTACCACTGGGTGGAAAGAAACACGCATGCACACACACACACACACACCACATCACTCTACACATACCACACTACACACACACACACACACACACACACATTTTTCCCTCCATGCAGCCCTCTAAACTTTGGGTATGGTGGGGACTCATTTATTCAAGGCCTCTGAATGAGACACTTCCTGCCTGTCCCTCCCCTCAGCAGGATGCTCAGGGAAACAGGTCTGCAGTTTGGAATTCGGGCCCTGCAGTTAGAGAACAAAGTCCCAGAATGCCTGTCCTTCAGGACACAATGAAACAGCCAGCTGTTTGCTTAGACATTTGTCTGAGCGGCGCTTTATCGGGCTATTATTAGTTTTAATGCTGTAATTAGATGCGCAAATGTACCCTGAGGTATGTTTGGATGGGAACATCATACAAATCAGAATTGACAATAATGAACACAGCTGCATTTCTGCCAATGATCAGGCATTTAAATAAGTGCTCGTGGTGTGTTTGCTGGAATATGAGATCCCACAGAGCAGTGACGTGAGGCTGCCAACCGGGCGTCAAAAATATCAGGAAAACAAAAGGGACAGAAATCCAACCAGATCCTACGTGGAAACTGGAAACTAACTTCTCTGGAGGCACCATCTAAGCAGCACTTCTTCAGATATCAGCACACCTCACATCATTACCGACACGTAGGCGTCTGAGCTGCATGTATGGCACACTCCCTTCCAAGAGACCGTTAGCTCTGAGAGCACAGAGAATGTGCCGTGCTCTCCTCCTCAAAGCATCGTCCAGTTCCCCCACCGCATGAGTTCTCAAAACAATGATCTATGGTGGTCACCGGACACGGTCTGTGCAAATGCGACTTGGGTCCATCTGAAATTTTCATGGAGCCGTTTGAAGCAGCGCCACACAAAGGTTAACGCTCGCGCTGCGCCAGTGGGACCAGAGGCTAGGCGCAGCTAAGTGACTTGCAGCTGCTTAGGATTTATTAGCCTGGATTCAAACATAAAATAAAAACGTAGTAGCCTGCTCTGCACCTTGACAGACTGCTTACTTCACCAGAGCAGCCATCCGGGGGTGGTTGGTGTGCCATCTCTGCGTGGCTGCCTACCTCTGCCTACTATACTGAGAGCATCACAATGATAGGGAATACAGATTCAACTCTTCCCGTTTCATAACACTTCCATGGGACGTTACCACTAAATCTCTTCCATCTACATCGGCCCTGTGAAGCCCTGCCGGCCGTCCCTCTCCCTGCAGCTCCCTAAATCCCGCGGGTCATTAATCTGCTCACCTGGGTTCTGTTCCACTTTCTTTTTTCTTTTTTTTTTTTAACAAATTACTTTTTTTTTTTTAAAGATTTATTTACTTATTATATGTAAGTACACTGTAGCTGTCTTCAGACACTCCAGNAGAGGGNNTCAGATCTTGTTAAGGATGGTTGTGAGCCACCATGTGGTTGCTGGGATTTGAACTCCGGACCTTCGGAAGAGCAGTCGGGTGCTCTTACCCACTGAGTCATCTCACCAGCCCCTGCTCCACTTTCTATCCCCGGGGCTTCTCCTGAAAGGTCCCAAGCTGCCCCCTTTGACTCCAATACTTCTTCCAACTCGAAAAATACAAATCCAAAGACACCAACACATTGAGTCAACACCGTGTCTGTTTCTGGAGGCTGAGAAGAACCTGGAGAATCCCTAACACGTCTGTATGCCTGTATGGTCTGAGGACACTGGCCATGTAAAAGGGTCTCCTGACAGTCTAGGAGTGAAATAGCCAAGCTTTACGCTTATGTCAACCTACTGTGTCTTCCTCTTGGGCCAGAAGCGAGTGCTTCCAGGGTCTGAAAGACAGTTTTAAACACGCATTCTCTGCACACACTGCTACAGAATGAAAATAAGTTCTTGTGTAAAGTTCTTTAATACTTATCATTTTGACAAAAAAAAAAAAAGAAGAAGTTATGATGTTCATCATGCCGAAGCAAAAAGAGGCGTAAAGAAAATGAGCCATGTTCCCAGCAGGAATAGTTAAATGAGGATCTATCATCTATTTGAGGGTAAATAATTCTAGGTGGTAAAGCATTAAAAGTATGAGTGCATTTGGTAGCCAAGAGAGGTCCTCGAACAAATGCCCAGATTCGACTTCACTTCGTGTCATGTTTCAGTAAATCTGTGAAACACTCGCTTTGACTGCAGTGGATTGGTCCACACTGCCAAGCCTTGTGCCATCTGCAACCTAAAACAGGTTTAACCTTTATACTGAGGGGACTTTAGCACCAGTACAACCTCATCAGCCTGTGTACTACACGGAAACTGTCCAAAGCTATTCACCAACTGTAAAAACCTAAGCTGGCAGCAAACACAGACTCATGAACACAGGCTGCACTGGCATCTGCATCTGCACTTGCCTGTCTATGCAGTCCTGAGCTCTGCCCATGAAGAACTAACCAGTGAGCGATCGGCTCTCAACCGTGCCATTTGTAGGGTTCGACAAGTCTTTAGAAGACTTGAAGAAACTTAGCGAAGACACGGAGGAGCAGAAATAACGATGTATAGACAGAACCCTGGTCTCCCAGAGCGCTCTTAGCACCTGGATCCAATCTCTTCCTTAGAGTTCCTAAGCTGTCCCAGAAACCTTAGAATGAATCCTCTCTCTTTTAAAATTAATTTCAATTGTTGTCTGTAGTTGGGAATAAAGATCTTCAGGGAGGAAATACTTGTTTACCTGCTATTTAGAATGATGTGGCGTTCATTAATATAAATCAACAGAAAGATCCCAGAGCAGCTGAAAATGTAGCCCACCAGTGGGATTTCTTATTGAATAAAATCTAAGAGGCTTTAGATTAGCTCTCCAGAGAGCATGTCCCTTTAAAAAGAAAAACCCTGATGTATTTATTACTATAAATTTATCCAATACATTTTCTCAACCAGGAGAAGTGACCTCAGTATATGATAGAGAAGGAAGAGCCAGAGAATAAAATCCCAGGACTTCATGCCTCAGGCTTCTGTGCATTCTGCCTGGAAAAGACAGAGTCTACACAGATCACAGGGGCATCTTCCTCCTTAATATTAGCCCAATTGCCACAAATGAACATTTTATCTTAGATAATACAATATTGACCTTTAAAATTGTGATCAATCAATACTTTAATGTAGCATGACTCTGTACTCACCTCCAATCAATACACGTACCCTGAAGTGCCAGGCAAAGCTTTGCTATGCACCGCAGCAACATGGCTGGCCTCATCTTCAAATCCCCACAAATGCGTCACAAGAAATAGCCACCAACTAGACACATGTACACAGAACTTATCCTCAAAACAGTTTTAAGATTAAGAGAGAGAGAGAGAGAGAGAGAGAGAGAGAGAGAGAGAGAGAGAGAGAGAATGAATGAACATCTCAAGTTGTAAATAATCTTAATGAAGACCATCTCCACATAAACATTGTATTTCAGGTCAGACAGAATGTTATATTCGAAGCAATCCCCAGCAAGCCTGGTGAACACACCATTGGATGTGTGAGAGTTTAAATACCATACTAACTTTCAGGCATCTGAGAAACAAATTTAGACAAAAGGAAATAGTCCTTTTCTTTTCTTTTCCTTTTCTTTTTTAACATGATGAATATAACCAGGAATAGCCACAAAAACAGATTCTAAAAAGCGACGCTTTCATTACCAATATATAAAATAAATCTGTGTCCAGCAGAATAAATGACAGTCAGGTTACTGCAGCAGCAGGAAGGACTCAGTTCTAACACAGAGATGAATTCTGCACAGCTGGGTTCTCTGACATAAACTGCAACCAGGGCAGTGTCTAGACAAAGCTCACTTATGTCAAACCTCCATTACCAAAGGTGCGCTAGAGCACACATTCCGCACCAATAGGAGGGATCCAAAATAATCATGACAATAATTAACGCTTCACAAAGACATCTCTCCAGGTCTTTGGACAAAGGAGGCATTTCAGAAAAAGCTATAAAGGAAGGTTACCCTGCGGCTGCTCTTCTCAGAGATGTTTCTAGAATGCACGGTCCAGTTCTAGACATTCAAAGCTAGAGTGCTACAACTGCACTGCACTCTTGGTGGTCGCTGTCTCTAGGACAATCGATACTAAATCATGTCAGATGTTTTGGTGTGAGAGGAAAGACCTACTGAACTCACTAGAGGTTCATGTCGATTTTCCTCAAGATACACTCTCAAGTATGCACAAACACACACCCAAACACAGAGAGATGGAGAAAGGGGCAGAGAGAAAGAGACAGACAGACAGACAGACAGACAGACTAGTGAACTGGCTGTTATTTCTCCTGACTCCCAACCTGGGTTGCCACTGCCTGGCCTCCCTTCAAGTCTCTCCAAAGCTCTACCTCCCACTGTTCCCATGTGACAGCCCAGGGGTTCAGGTACTCACACACAGGCTGAGTTATAATCCATGAATCTGAATGCCATTCATAGCCCTTGGCCACATTCTCTTCATTGCTTAGCTGAATTATACATAACTGAGAGGAAGCCGAAGTGTATGCAATGAAGTCTTCCTCAGTTTAGGGGGCTTAGTCTGCCAATAACTTTCCCATGAGCTGCTTCTGAGACTTGCTGGACAGTACCCCTCATAACTCCCCACTGCGAGAGCTCTCATGGAAATAAGTCAAAACTTCAGTAACTAATGGAACCATTTGTGCCAAAAAGAGTCGTCTGAAACTCAATGTAGACATCCCTTCCAGGGACTGCCACGGTGTCTCAGAGACCTCACATTCTCATCTTTAAATGGAGAGGAGGAAGGCTAAGTCCCAGCCCAGTGATCACTGAGTGCCTTTGTGAGGGTCACTCACCGACGTACTCCTAGAGTTTCTTTGACTGTGGGACAGGGATGCCAAGTTAGCTGTGAAGTTGAAGGTAAGAGTCCTCCAGAGGAGCTAAGAGGGCCTGGTCCACAGAGTGAACTCAAGCAAGACTCTCTTGGCTGGTTAGGTCTGGATCAACATAACTAAGTCGCAGTACTTGAAAGCTTGGTCAAACAGGTCTCTGAGTGTTTCAATAATTGTAGGCCTCTTTGGCTGAGACTGCCAGACTTGAGTAAAAACTCAAAAAGTTGAAGGATTCAATAAAACAGAGACAGACAGACAGACACCACACACACACTCCAAAATTAGAAGGATCTACTTTCATTCTGAAATTCATTCCTAATGTCTACCTTGCTACTACTACTCCACAAGACTTTAAGTTCTACAAGTCATTAAGCATCCACAATCTCTTCTCTCCTTTCTTTCTCTCTCTCTCTCTCTCTCTCTCTCTCTCTCTCTCTCTCTCTCTCTCTCTCTCTCCACACACACATAAACCCATTCATACACACCCCATTTATTTTGTTACTCTGGGGAGAGCTGTAATACAGTATCTGTTATTATTTTATTATTTATAATAGCCATTGTTACAGAATATATATTATATTCTTCCCATAGAAAGAATGACATGCTCCTCACCCTTCTTAGGCCAAAAGGAATGCATGGTCCTCATCAAATACATAAAATGTCCCTACTGTGGCTTTCTCGTCAGACAGTCATGAACATCAAAATAGCACCTGAAGTCATTCCCATTGAACATTTTAATTTTTCCATTTTTTATCTAAAATTTCACAGAAAAAAATGAAGACTTAACTTTCAAATTAATTGTTTTCCATCGTGTGTGTGTGTGTGTGTGTGTGTGTGTGTGTGTGTGTATAAGTGTAAACTTTAGGCAGACATATGCAATGCTTGTAGATTTCCAGCAAAACTCACAGTAATGATGGCCACAGCATCATTCGACTGCCTACTGTCTTGCTATTTTTGGTTTGGGGTAGGAGAGAATTAGTGGGGCTTCGTAGGAAGGTTTTGCTCTTGTTCACCTTTTGGGACATGGTCTAATATTGACAAGGCTTGCCTTGATTTTACTATTTAGCCAGACCTGACCTCTAACTCCTAAACACTGGTCATACAAATGTGCCACCATACCCAACGTCTACTAGATTTTTCAAGCATGTGCTTTCCCTTTCTCCTTCCTTCCATGCATGGTGATAAAATAAAGAAATAGCATGTCCCTGAAGCATGAAATCATGCACAATCTCTCTTCATACTTCTTTTTGGCAAAGTCAAGGAGATCTGCAAACCTGGTAATTTTATTCTATTTCAACTCTTGGAATATAAATATCTTTATTACTCTGCTGAGCACATTATTTCTTTACTTGTCCATATTTTAAAGTGAGTGTGTCCTAAATGTTCCCTCTCTTGCCTGGCCTTTAGCTTTAAATATCTGAATGTCTCTAATCATCAGAATGATAGTTTCATAAGGCCAGGTTGCAAGCAGCATCGCGTTTAAGACTCTATGCGGGAGCCAGAAGGAATCGGTCCAATCCAGAGGGAACGCGGCCTGGAGCTGGGAGTGCCACTCATAAAAGGTGATGGAAGGAGGCAGAGAAGGGCCTCTCGGGGGACAAGTAGACATGTGCATGTGACAGCACAATTTGGAATGACAGAGGATCCCAGGGCCATGTCATCTGCCTCCTGTCCAACCCTTGAACGGCCTGGTCCATGTGGGTAAAGACTGGCTGGCAGGTGTGGGCTAATTTACTGGCAGTGGCCAAGGCTGGCTCTGCAGGTGGGAGTGATCCCAGTCACAGGTACAGGTCCACGACCAGTCCTGAAATGATAGAGACTGCATCTTCCCTTTACTCTGCATATTCTTAAGTGCCACAGACGAAGGATTCGTCTTCATGGACAGAATTCTGACCTGGAGTCTACTGCTAAAACTGTAACTGTCCAGATCCAAACTAAATTCTCAGAAAATAAGAATGTGGCCCCATGTTTTTAGGAGCAGCACGCATCAGCCACGTCCAACAGCACACCTAGAGTCTGGGTATGACTGGGTATGATTGAAGGATTCCCTCCTGCCCCCAATCACTCCAAGACTTTGAAAGCAAGCTTAGGCCCAGAGCGGAATCAAGGGACACTGGGCTTCCAGTCACCCAGCTCTCCTTCCATAGGTCTCATCTTCACCATTGAGTCACTGCTGTCTTGTTCCTTCAGCCCTTCTTCCTTATCAATAGCATTTAAAGCTCCCCTCCACCCAAAGGCCTAAAAATGCAAGGAATGGTTTCTTAACTCCCTGGCACGTTACTACTAAGCCATTTCAAATAGCCACGTGATTTATGACATTGCCCAGAACATGATATTGTCCAGAATACTAGAACTTGTATAGAATATGTGAAGGATAAAATTTAATAAAAAAAATTTAAAAGTTAAAAAAAAAAGTAGATTCTCTAATGTGGAGTTTCAATGAGTAGATTAAAGAAGCTATTGGGAAGGAATTCAAAAGCATTTCTCAGCCTCTGAATTGAAAGAACTCATTTAGAGCCCACTCCACCCACAGACAAGGCTGACCCTGACAGACCCCTTCGTAATAACACAGTGAGTTCTAATCCTGAGGGATCTGCCTGGTCATTCAGAGCATTCAACTCAGAAAGAACCAGGAAGAGGCAGCAGTGCTTGGAGGAGAGCTAACAATGCGTCCAGCTCCTCCCGGGAGTGCTCTCCATCTCTCCCGTCCTGTGGGACAGTGCTGTGTGCAGTGAGGGCATCTCTTCTCCCAGCTAAATGTCTCTGCAGAAGGCAGGCATGCTCACCTAAGGGACTAATCCGGAGAACTTTTCCCCTAAATTTCACATGCAAATCGCTCCCATCTTGAGAGGGTTGGGATTTGTATGTACAAAGTAGCAAATCAGGAATTAAGCCATTTGGATTTGCCACTTATTGATCTTGCATTATTCCCCTGGGCCGCATTATTCAACCATTTTCTTGCTCGATTTTACATTTTATAGAAAATAAGATTGATTGGGAAAAAGAAAAAAAAATCTTACGGATTTTTCTAAGTGGCTGTACATTCCTCTTATAAATCTTAGGAATAAAGAAGGCTGCTGGGGAAAATCTCACAACTTTTGCCACAACCATAATTACTGTAAAAGTCCTGTGACATCCCAGGGCGCTTCCCATATCATAATTGCTCTTTATCTCACGCCCTGTGCTTAAGCTGACACCAGCTTCATGAAATTCCCTGGTAGTGACTGTCACAATGTTTCCATTTTAGAAACTAAACAGACTTTAATCCAAAGTCAAGCAATGTACTATTCTGCATCAAGGTAGTAAAAAGAGAGCAACCCAGCCATGCAGGGGTGGCACAAGCCTTTAGCTCCTGTACTCAGGAAGCAGAAGCAGACAGATCTCCGTGAGTTCAAGGCCACCCTGATCTACAGAGTGAGTTCTAGGACAACCAGGGATATACAGAAAAATCCTGGATAGATAGATAGATAGATAGATAGATAGATAGATAGATAGATAGCGCAACCCAGAGTCACAGATCAAGATGCATGCCCCGAGTACATGTTTCCCATGCCTTTCCAATAAGTTAATCCATAAGGGGAGACTGGGCTGGCCAACAACATAGTGTTTCCCACAGAGCACATAACTGATCCAAAGAGCTTTGCATGTGCTCGCCCAGAGCATCCTCCAGTGATGCATCCATTTTCCCTATCTCAAACATTAGTGAACGGACAAATGGGAACGTTCAACAACTTCCCGCGGGTCACACAACTAAGAAATGGCAGAGCCATGACCCCCATGACATAAGCCACCTTCAGACTGCCCTCCAAATCCTGCCTTTGTGACACTGAGTAAATAAAACATGGGGCTCAGCACCAAGGACATGTTGCCTAGGGGGAAAAAAATTACCATTATCTCTTAAACACATCTGAAAGGATGCGCATGGTGCTTTCTTCTGTTCTTAAATTAATAAGAAAGCAGAATGCTGTCGATTCAGTCTCAAAGAAGAGAGATGGGAATAGAGGCAGGGCAAGGGTAGAGCTGGGAGGGAGTCACAGGGACCCGAACTCTAAGCAAGTAAGAACACTACAACGGCACTGCTTTTTTCCAGAGCCCAAAGAAGCAGTGTTATTTGAGAAAAATACTTCCTGCTGTGTTGGTCTTCCATCTCAACAACCTGCCACAGGATACAGTTCCCACGGGGCCATGAGGAAGATTATGACGTAAGAGGAAGACTTTGCATACCGCGCATGGAAAAGACCCATAACATGGGCAGTGGAGATCAGAGTCAGCCAGTGTGAGACCTGCTGGAATTCTGAAGTCAGAAAAGGGAGTCTTGAGTGATGAACCCACAGCTAGCTCCATTAAGAGAAAGACTAAACACAAAGATACCCCCTCACCTCGGTGGCTGTAGGGCAGGCAGATGGCCCTGTGCTTTGTCTCTGGTCACCAGCATAGCACCAGCCACCATCTGAGCTTTGACTTGACTCTCACATGACAAGTTCATGCTAATTGCAATAATTTTTACCCTAGACTTTTAAGTACATTTACATTCTCCATGATCACTCCTGATGGGACCAAATCAGAATTTCTGACCTATGCTGAACATTTCAAAGCATTACAGAATTATTTTATGATATTATGCTGTCTCCTGAGGCCCTCTGCCAGTGCCTGGCAAACACAGAAGTGGATGCTCACAATCATCCATTGAACAGAGCACAAGGTCCCCAGTGAAGGATCTAGAGAAAGTACCCAGGGAACTGAAGGGGTTTGTAGCCCCATAGGAGGAACATCAATATGAACTAGACAGTACCCCCCAGAGCTCCTTAGAACTAAACCACCAATCAAAGAAAACACGTGGTGAAACTTGTGGTTCTAGCTGCATATGTAGCAGAGGATGACCTAGTCGGTCATCAATGGGAGGAGAGGCTTTTGGTCCTGTGAAGGTTCTATGCCCCAATGCCCCAGGGGAATGCCAGGACTAGGAATGGGAGTGGGTAGGTTGAGGAGCAGGGGGAGGGGGGAGGGGATAGGGGATTTTTTCAGAGGGGAAACTAGGAAAGGGGATAACATTTGAAATGTAAAGAAAATATCTAATAAAAAAAAATTGAAAAAAATCTCCACTTCAGTTTTCAAACACAACATGTAAAATCAATTTCTAAGTTTAAAAGCACTATCCGTACACATCAAAAAAACATGACTCAATTACACAAAATAAATTCACACGTAAGTATGGAACATAATTAAAGCTTATTTGGAATCACAGTAGTGGGATCCTTCGCTGTAGGAAATAATGCTCCAGTAGAAATTTAAATTCCCTCATCTTACTTTAAAAGGGGAAGGAGGGAACAGCCATTATCTTAAATAGCCATTTTCGCAATTTTAATTATATTACTACTCTCTTCACGGCATGTAAAATAAGAAGTCTGAAGAATTACTAAGCTATTAATTGTGCATTTGCCTAATCAAACTGGCATTGTGCTAGACTTTTTGATCTGTTGAATGTAAGTTTTTTTTTATCTGTTCAGTACACAATTACCATTTACTACAGGAGTTTTAATGAAAGCAACATCTTAAAAGCCTTAACCATATCAGTAACACCAAAGACATTTTAGGAGCACAATTAAACCCCAACTCCTGGTATTTTAAATTAGAGCTACTAAACTTTCTGCATTGCCTGGACATGAGATTTTCCTCATTTTTCTATGTAAAGAGAACACTGTAGATATTTGATAAGTAATGCAAGTTATATTTTATGTTTATTTTTCTAACCTAAAAAAATGACACTTTTATGATTAAAAAAATTGGGAAGCACAGCAAAAGTATTTTGTAAATATGTATCTAGTGCGCATATGTCCTGTATCTGGCT
This sequence comes from Mus pahari, assembly GCF_900095145.1. Lineage (NCBI taxonomy): Eukaryota > Metazoa > Chordata > Mammalia > Rodentia > Muridae > Mus > Mus pahari. The sequence continues at coordinate 57,262,292 of NC_034598.1, forward strand.
GTGTGCCCATTTTCTCATCTAATTCTATAATTCTAATTCTCTCAACACAAGCTACTCTTGTTATCTGCTCATGCTTCACTGAGAACTTTCAAGCATTTGCTATGCTCACACATACAAGTCTGAGAACACTGATAATATTTTCTGCGTGTGGTATGTATATATGTTTGGGGTATGTGTGTGTGGTCATATGCATGCATGTGTGTATGTAGTCACATGTGTACATAGTCGCATAAGTTTGCAAATGTCTGCGGAGGCCAAAGATCAACATCAAGTGTCTTCCTCAATTGTTCTCCACTGTATGATTTGAGACAGTGTGCCTCCGCTGTGGTAGAATGGACAGCTCTGGAGAGCCACCTATGTCTGCTCCCTCCCACAGATATATGTCATCATGTCCAGATTTTACCAGTTTCTAGGGACCCAAACTCGGGTCCCTCAGCAAGTACTGCACTCATTGGCCATTTCCTCTGCCACAGTTTGATAATATTTTAAATGTTGGTTTTCCACTATATAATACATACATGTGCATGTGTATGTGTGGGCTAAGCACTACCCACCTGCAACACACACAACATGCTATGCTTGAAAGACCACATGTGGCTTATGCATGTACATACTATTGTACTTTCCAGCTTCACTCCATATGGTCAAATACCCTTCAAGACTTTCAATACAGAGGAAGACCGTGGTGCCTGATGGGATGGAGCCAGGCGAGTATGCACTCAGGCGAGTATGCACTCAGATTTTGATGATTCAGCATGATTCAGTTTCCTGGAGTCGAGGCTCATCGTTGAAACAAGGGCAACAATATAAATTGCAGATAAAGCCTTGTTTAAATTAAATGAGCTAATATAAGCTATTAATAAACCTATGATGGCAGAGGCTTTAAAAGCATTTGCCAAGTTAATAAGGTAAAGAGTTCCTCTGGTTATTACTTTTATTTCTGTGTGTGTGTGTGTGTGTATGTATATATGACTGTGTGACATGCCACATGCCCTGGGTCAAGTGTTTACATCTTCTTTTACTCCACTGGTAAAATTAGCTTCCTTATTGCTTTTAATTCATTCATTCATTCATTCATTCATCTATCCATCATTCATACATTTATGGGCCCCATGATTTATTTGGTGCCACTATGTGCTTGTTTTATACAGGATTTTGAATTTTTGTCTTTTATACTCTTTTTAGTTTACTACTTGCCTTTTAATTCTGTTTATGGCACATTTCAACATGTAAGACTATTAAATTTTCATGTAACTTATGACATTTTCTCTCGCACACACATGCCTTTTTAAAATATGCTCACAACTTCCTCTTTGCCCTTAGGGCTTCCTTCACTATTTGGAGTGGAAAGAGAGTAAATCCCCTTTACATACATTTTAGTCCTAAGATGGAAAAAAAAATTGGCTTCATGTAGTACCGACTCTATAAAATGATCACCGTACCGTATAATAGGTTTCTCAAGGTCAGATGGGGCTAATTTGTTTTGTTTCTGGCAAGCACCACAACAGAGGACTTACAGTTGGCCCTCAATAAGTGCTGAATTGGCTCAATTAGAGGAAAAGGTGCTTTTGGGAAGGGCACCAGATTGCAGAGTGGAGAATGAAGTCTTTGATTGGATTGACAAGACAGAAACGCAGAGGGACCATCGAGAAGGCTCAGAATCAAACATTCGGCAGCACTGCAGCTCTTCTGAATGAAGAGGATCAACACCTGCTTTTAATATTTCCTTTCGAGCCGCATTTCTCCAAGCGTCTTCTGAGCTGTGTCCCACAACAAGACGCCTCAGCTGCAGAGGAGGTCTGTGGTCAAATAAACTTGCCAGCTACTGAACATGGCTTTATCATTCCCCCAAAACCCACTTACCAAAGCTCTGTGGCAACAGTTTTCTTAGACAATTGTGATGGTTTGTATATGCTCAGCACAGGGAGTGGAACTATTAGAAGGTGTGGCCCTGTTGGAGTAGGAGTGTCACTGTGGGTGTGAGATTTAAGATCCTCATCCTAGCTGCCTGGAAGCCAGTATTCCACTAGCAGCTTTCAGATGGAGATGTAGAACTCTCAGCTCCTCCTGCACCATGCCTGCCTGGATGCTGCCATGTTCCCACCTTGATGATAACGGACTGAACCTCTGAACCTGTAAAACAGCCCCAATTAAATGTTGTCCTTTGTAAGAGTTGCCTTGGTCATGGGGTCTGTTCACAGCAGTAAAACCCTAAGACAGCAATAGAGTGCAAGTTAGGGTCACAGTTTGCTGGAGTGCCCAGACAGATAGGAGCTAGAAAAGATGTCGGTTGTAGGAAAAAATAAATAAAAATCAGTGTTCTGGATTCCAGGGAAAATACTGACGAGACAAGGTTTTTTATCGGAGGTAGAGAAGAAATTGGACATCTGGAGGAGACATGGAGCAGGTAGGAAATATTCATGGATGTGGAGAAGGCTTAGTGGGCAAAATGTAAATGATGCTGTAAAATGGCGTCCAGGAACAGGAAGTAGAGAGGTGGGCAGAGCCTGCTGGCAGAGTAGCATGACTTGGCACCAATCCCAACCACCAAAGCCTAGCTGGACCACAGCTCCCGGGAGCCGATGGAGGCTGATCGCCTGCTTGCTAGAAGCCTTGCTTACTCAATAAACACTGGTTTATTACCAGGGGCTTAGCCAAAGCATGCTGCCAAAGGACTTTTTTTACAGTTCCACTGAAGGTCTATGTTCTGGGGTAAAAGGGCTATGTGTGAAGACTTAGCGCGCACCCTAATTCCAGTGATCTCAGTGATGTGTGGAACTGCTCAAGACTGGCTGCAGGCTCCTTAATCCTGCCGTGATTGTGACTGAGTGCCTACCTGGCAAGGCGGTCCGCTGTGATCTCAGGAGCAAATCCGGAGCTCCAAAGCCCGTGTCTCTATCTCTTTGTGTTCAAAGACCCGGCTCAACCGAGCTAGCCATGGATCACGGTGAAGTCCGAGAGGCAGACTTTACTCTCAGTGGCTCAGGGAGCAATGAAGTTGCTGATGATTATAAATAATAAGTGCCATCAGCAGCACAGAGACCCTGAACAGGCGAAAGGAATCCCCAAGACCTCACTCACGAGGAGCCTTGCTAGACTTCTCGTTCTCTTGCTCAGTTTTGCCTTATTTTGCTTTTATCTGGAACCATCCGTTGAAATGCTGAAGCAAAATCCAAAGCTTTGTGCCTTTGCAGGTTCTCTAACGCTTTGGGAAGGTAACAGTTCATTTGGCACCCTCCTTGTCTTGGTTTAGCATAAATCGAAAGCCTCCTGCTGTAAGAGTCCTACTCAGAGGAAGGTAAGAACTGAGAAACTAGGAGTGGGCAGCTTGGGTGTCAGACCCAGCCACATGTCAGCAGCAAAACGAACTGGAGCCATGAGGCTGTAAAACCAGTCCTTGTGACCAGGAGGTGGTGGTGCACGCCTTTAATCCCAGTACTCTGGAGGCAAAAGTGGGTACATCATTGTAAATCTTCTTCCGGTCTAAGAGCAAGTTCCAGGACAACCAGGGCTACACAGAGAAACCCTACACAGAGAAACCCTACACAGAGAAACCCTACCTCAAAAAAAAAAAAAAAGTGTTTTATTTAATGCATAATAATGTATGCATTATTCTATAGTGTTGAGGGCCCTAAAGTTTCATACAAAGTAAAGTATCTAAGTTTCTAAGTGACATGCATAATTATTTTCTAATTGTTCTTATGAAACCATTCCTGCATTGCCAAACATCTACTTTAGCAAGAGAAGTTGGGGAACATCTTACTAATTCCTGATGAGATGTTAGGGTGTGCAAACAGTATGGAAATGTCGGTGACCTTGTGCCATCAGCGATACCTGGGCCACCTGGTCAGGAACTCTTACATCTGTGCTTGCAAATCTAATCCTACTTTTCCACAGTTACCTTCCTTCGCGGACCAACCGCTGTCAGGTATTTTTACAGTAAAGACAGAGATGTGTACTTTCCAACAGTCCATTTATGAAAGAAGAACTTGAAAGATCAAAGAGTGCCGAAGGGCACAGAGTCAGTTATTGCGAGCATTAGTATTCAAACTAAGTCCACCGTTAAAGCCGGACTCTCTGTCCCGCAGAAAAGCCAAGTTTTCAAGATTGTTTTCCCAAAATGGAAAAGAAAAATCTCAGGGAATACTTTCTCACCCAGTGCATGCTCCCCAAACCTGACTGTTGCATGAGGACAAATCTGTGAGAGGCATGCAATTCACTCTCAGAGACTGACTGCCTTGGTTGGTATCTGCAGAGACGGATGTGTGTGGGGGGGGGGGGTAGATTAATAAGTCAACAGCTTTAGAGAGAATGCCTGAGACCCTCTGGGCACGGGATCAGCAAAATATACGGTGGCATCAAACCAATTGCTATTCAGATATTCCAGTGCTGGAGGCTGAAGGAAAAAGCAAGCAGATCCCATGGAACTTAGAAAGAAAGCATGTACGAAAGCAAGAGCAAATATGGTGGAGGACTTCAGGCAGTGAAGGGACACAAATATCATCCACAAAAGATGGCAGCTTGCATGTGCTGGGAAGCTGTGTTAGAGATACGCTTGGATGGGGAAAAAAAAAAAAAAAAAAAACTACCCTATTAAGCCAACCACCTTAGTATAAGTAGGAGTTATGATTATACTCAAATTTCAGATTATCCACTATGTAATCAACTGTATCTAAAGAGAAAAATGGTGTGGTTAGCGATGTATAAACATATGACATATAGCCTTAAAACAAAGGGACAATGTAGATCCCTTTGTGTGTGTACATATATATGTATTATATATAATATTACATATCTATAAGTTTACAGATATTCTAATAGGTTTCTCTGTAACAATGCTTTAAGCAAAGAAATTGATTAAAGGCTTATTTCTCATGTTTGATAATTTTTAAAAAGGCACAATAAATTATTCAATTAAAGGCCATTTCTATTTCATTCCAGAGTGAACAGAGCATGTTGAATTGGCTTAGGGGAAAAAAAACAGTACAGACCACACTAATCTTCATTTTATTGGCATGTTATTATACACTGGTAAAAGCAATCGCGGGGCCAGGAGGAGGCTCGAGATGGACAAGGCCTGCAGCTTTCCTCTAAAGGATGAAACACAAACAGTGCAGATAAATAAATATGCAAACTATTTAGCTTTGTTTATAAAACCACCTTGCTTTTAGCATAGTTTTTCATCTTTCGTGTAATATAAACAAGAACATTTTCTCCTAAATCAATTAGATAACATGACTTAATTGATAATGTGTTACATATACATGCCGTACCTTTGACTTCACATAGTTTTCCTGCACAGGGGAAGAGGGTAAGGCCTGTTTCTTTTTGCCACTGTGTTCGCGTGGCACCCACTCACTCTTACCCTGTCTTCTGTTCACCTAACAAAGGACAAGCACCCTCACCGCGCCCTGCACTGTGGTGGGCAGCGCAGACATAAATCGGGAGATGGTAACACAACTGCTGACAAAATAATCCCACCTCAGAGTAAATGTCAAGAGAAAGCTTCTCCTTGTTAAACATTCCTCTGGCATTTCCCTGCCTTAAAGCGTCAAGCGGACCCTTAGCGGAGGCATATTTTACCCGGAAGCGGTACCTGCGCTCAACACCGAGAGGCATTTTTCAAGGACCAGTGTGTGGACCCCCAGCGGCGGTCAGAGGCTCCCTGCTCATCTGCCCGTCTCGGCGGGATGACAGAGGTGTTGCTGGAAGGTCTATTTAGCTCTCCAGTTCTCCCCATGTGTAAGGAGATTGTAGTTTCATTCTACTGCTGTGGTGAAATAGGCTGACAGAAAGCAACGTACGGAAGAAAGGGTTTATTAGGCTTTCAATTCCAGGCCACAGGCCACAGGCCACTCCTGAGAAGAAGGCAAAGCACCAACCCACGCGAGTAATCACATCAGACCCACAGACCAGGGCAGAGAGGAGCAAGAGGTTCCCTGGTGCCTGCCTCCTTACGTCTCTTAACTTTCTTCACTCTTACATGGCTCATCACCATGAAGCGATGTCACCCATATGCAGCCTCGGTCTTTACAATAATTAACGACCCAGACATTCCCCCCAACACACACACACACACACACACACACACACACACACAAGCCCCCAAGAAAAGCTTGATCTAGCTAAGTCCTCATCAAGATCCTCTTCCCTGGGTGACTTGACATTGTGTCAAATTGGCCTTCAAAATTAACTACCACAGAGGGGAAGAGTGACAAGAGTACCAAAACCGTTCCTGGTTCCTCTTGCACCGGAATCAAGAGGCTGAGAGTCCAAATACATGCCTTGAAAATAATGGACTCCCGCCTGTGAGCACAGTACTGAAGCACCCACAGATAGATCATTGATTCCTCTCCCTACAGGGACACCCCTGACGCTCTGCCCCAGCCCCACTGGCCTGACAAACACCCAGGTTGCCTCCACCTCTTTTTTTCCTGTGTATGTTTTAGCCTCTGACCTCTCCAAACACCCCCCATAAATGTCAGTGCCTCGGTCAGACAGATCTTCTTCCCTTGTTTAAATTAAGATCCTCAACGCCGCTGCTTCTCTCTGCGACTTGAATTGTTTCACTCATTGGACAGACAGATGTTTGCTAAGCACTCACTATGGACTTACTAAGGACTATTCTGTATGATAAGGATTCCACAGTAACACTATATATATATATATATATATATATATATATATATATATATACACACACACACACATATACACACACATAATATATATATATATATATATATATATATATATATATATATATATATATACACACACACACACACAGCCCTGCCCTCAGCTTCCATTAGCATTAAACGTGAACATGTGAAATGCATGGATGCATGGATAATCTTAGCAGGGCATCACATGGTCCTTCAGAAACACATTAAAGTTTCAGAGAGAGAAACAGGGTTCTCAGGATGCTATGAGTCAGGATAAGAAAGACTCCTGTTGACTGAAGAGTAGGACAACTAAAAAACGAGATCAAAGTATATAGTTCAGGCCAACGACAAATTCTAGAACATCTGTTTTCAAACTCTCATTCAAAGACTTTAATGTATTAAGGAACACACCCCCCCCCCCGCCGCCGCCAATTTTTGGTTATGTCAATGGTAGATATTGGGCATAATGGAAATTAAAATAAACCATTTGAGATGCAAGCATCTGCACGGACAGCTCCTTTGGCCGCTAGAATGAGTGTCCCCCCTGCCAAATATTCTGTGAAAACCCTTGGGATGCACTCATGAGACAGCACACATCCAAAGGCAAACAGTGTCTTGATGCCATTATGAAAAAGGCCCTGACAGGAGACATTCAGAGACTACCCGGCCGCCTTTGAGAACTAACAGACAGGGGATCCAGCCATAGGCATGAATGAGTAACCACCTCCCAGTGATGGATGTAAAAAGTGAAAGACCGTGACTCACTACTGAGAAACCAAGCAGGAGAAAGAATAAGTCAGATGACAGGCACACTTCAATCAGAGCAAGAAGGGGAAGTTGACAGAGACCGCTGGGGAGCCAAAGGATTTTGTTCAGGATTGTGGGCTACAGAGAGGGCAGCAGAGGCAGCGTGTGGACACGGGTGTGTGCATCTCTCCGATAGTCACATGTTGGAACTCCAACCCAGTGGGACAACATTAAGATGTGGCCCTCTGGCAAATGTCTACATCATGAGGGCTCTGCCTTCATTAGTGGGTGAGTCCTCCTAGAAAGGGGCTTAGAGAGAGCACCCCAGTGCCCTTTGTGTCCCCATCCTCCATCATGTGTAACCACAGCAAGGAGCCTGCTAAGTTTAACCGAAGTCTGACCAAAACCGAACTGCCTTTACTGAAACCATTTCCAGTGCTCAGATTCCATAGACCACGGATGAAGAGAGGTCTCTATGAAAGTGGCTGGTGGCTAGGCCGTGCTATCCAGAACATCATTATGAAGAACAAGCCCTGAAGTGACTCCACAGCCAGGGTTCTAATCCTCACAAGGCTCGCCGAGTCCCTTGCTTAGTGCCTGGGCTCAGAAGACCAGACATCAAGAATTTCCACCTAGAGAAAATGCAGCCTGCCCATGCAAAGAGAATTCAACCCAGCATGGTAGCTTCAGAGAAGCTGGAGGTAGCAAAGACACATTGGGGGGGTGGGGGGTGGAGGTGGTCCATGAGGTCCAGGCACAGGTATTCCAGATAACAAAGGGGAACCCCATCAACTTCTGTATCCCAGACCCAGAGGTCACAGAGCATCAGCCCTTCAACATGGTTGGTTAACGCAGACAATATTTAAATGGAGGGGCATGAGAGAAAAATCAATAAAACTATGAGAGCTCAGAGCTGGGGAGGTATCTGAGGAGTTAAAAACCTTGCAGCAGCAATAACCAAAGCAAGAATGAAAGCCAGAGTTCTGATTCTGGGTGGGCAGGCAGAGTGGAAGTGGGGGTGTCCCCCAAACAACCTAGCTAGCTAGACTGATCACATTAGCGAACTCCAAGTTCAACGGAGAGACCTCGCCTCGATAAATACAGTGGAGAGAGATTAAGGAAGACTCCCATCAGCCTCTGCCTCCATACAAACCCGCACACATGCATGTGCATCCACTTACTGGCATCTACATGAATATATATGGACGTACGCACACCCCCAGCCCCTCGGCTCACCCCACCCCACATACACGCATGAGTGTGAAAGGAGAAAACCAACGGAGGTCACTTTTTAAAACCAAGATGTCTTCCATTCAAAATCAGTTGCTTCCAGACGCTGAAAGATAAAATTTACAGAAACATAATAAAAAGCCCCTGAATAAGCTTCCATGTCTGTTCACTGCAGAACTGGGGAGCTGTGCTCACTCAAAATCCATACCCGTGCTTAATCCTCTAGCGTGGCTTTACTCGGGATGTGGTCTCTAAGAAAGTAATTAAGGCTAATTGGAGTTTTGAGTGGGATGCCGATCTAATAGGATCAATGTCCTCCTCTTCAGAAGACACACAAGAGAGTGTGTCTTAAATCAGAGTCAGCCCCCCTCCCTCTCTTCCCCTCCCCCTCCCTCTCCTCCATTTATAATAAAACATTTAGCCTCCAGATCTGTAGAGAAATTAATTTCTCCCGCTTAACTTACCAAGTCTACCAGTCACGGTGTTTCCTCAGGGCACCCTGATCAGAATATTACACTGTCCATACCTTTTTTTTTTTTTTTCCAGTAAGATTACTAGGGTAGAGGTTTGAGTCCATTCGGTCCCTGGATGTAGAGTTAAAATGCACTCAATAACTTCACAAGACTGTAGGTAGGAGGTAACAAGGTTACAGATTTGTGGGTCTCCTCCGTATATCCACATACCAGCTCGCTGGCACCACCGGGTGAGAGTCTCTGTTGGTAGCAGCCACCCTACGGGTGCCTGATTCTAGCCTGGCCAATTTTCATTCTCCTAAGTCAAATTACAGGGAGAAAAAAGTGAACCAGTGACAAAGAAGCTAAATTTACATTGCTTTGTCCAAGAGTCTCATTTGATGAAAATGGGCTCCCATACTAGAAAATTATACATTTAAAAGGAAACATTTAAATTCTCCCGAGAAACCCAATTTTGAATGCCACTCTCTTGAGTTAATAATTCTGAAGCTTCTGGTGGGGCCAAGGTAAAAATTCCTGTGACTAGCTAATGTTGGCTTCTCAGGGAGATCCGTGCATTCCACTCGATCTTTCCTGGTGGGATTTTTGAACATCAGTAAGAAGAGAAATAAACACTAGACACCATGAGATAGCAAGAAGGGAAAGTATTCACAGGTTTCATACAGAATAAACAATGGGTATCTTCCACATTATTATATAAAATGTATAAAATGTTTCCCTACAGGACTTAATTCTGCCTTTTTGCTATTTTTTAAGTGTACCAAATGGGTAAAAACATCATTCACTGTCTTTTGTTTACATAATGAATTGTACCCAAAAAAAGACATAAATTCAAATAATTTATTCTGTCAAACTATGGACAAGATTTTTCAGATGGCCCACTAGATCCTATATTCAAAGGCTACAAAAATCAAAGACAACAACTCTTCGCTAGTAAAAGAGGAGGAAGAGGAGAATGATTAATTCTGTAAATCCAGACAAAAAAATCTCAAGTGTATCTCGCGATTTCTTCTGTGAATCTTCGCTTGAAATTTAAGGTAAGCTTTTTTAAAATGTATCAATATCAAACCAAGTATGGTGGCTTACATCTGTAAAACCAAAACTTGGGAGACTGAGGCAGGAGGATTATTATAAGTTCCTGGAGAGTCTAGACTACAGGGCGAGACTCTTACCTCAGAACAAACTATCAGTATCTATTAGGAAACACACAGTGCTAATTCCACGTCATTTCTTACATGCCTATGTCTGCTGAAGAGATATAGAGGGCAGACTACTAGCCGATCAGTTGAGAAGGGCTGTGCACACTGTCAGTTGAGAAGGTATTGAGGGGGAACTCTTTGTCTGCTTCAAGCTATGCCATCTCTGGGCTGCTGGGCTGACAGGTGGGAAAGGAAAGACTAACTCCTGGGTGGAGTTGAGCACATCAGAGAAAGCAGCGGCCAAAGACACAACCACTAACACGCAGGTCCCCCATTTGACACAGGCGATATTCAATATGGCCACAGGCCCATAGAGTGTCAGCATTTACAGAAAGAGAGCCCCAGCTCCCAGGAAGGGGAAACGCTGGTGGGACGGGTATGGAGGAAGGTCGCAGACTAACAGATCTCATGGGCAGACTCAGTGATAAGGCCCAGGAAGAGCAACTGAGCTGCCAGGGTGACATTCAAAGGAACAAGAGGAACAGACTCATTTCAGTAGATACCAGGGCACGATGCCCAGGTCCAAGCGTGCCAAATCCAGACAGCGGGCACACTGAGGGTTACACAGTAAAGAGGCAAAATGCCCTTTACCCAGCATCACAGGACACTAGATGGTCCCCTTCACGTCAGTACCATCTTGGGACAGAAGAGAAGGAAAGCACTGAGAGGCGGGGACACTGCAGAAGAGTTTTGGAAATGGGACTGAAGTGCTTTTGACTGGCAAGATCAGACTTCATTTTCAGTAGGAAAGGGGTTACAGAGGGAGTAAAAGCAGTTACAGAAACTATGTTTCACTTCAAGTGCTGTGTCCATTTTTATGCAGTTCCTCCCAAGGCTACTAAGCTCGGAATCATCCTCCTCTATATACATCTGAACCCAGTACTCTTTGCAGTGTGATCTGTGAGGCAGGGTACATGTTACCTATCATGGCTAAGTATGTTAAGTGAAAGGAAAGACTGAAGAAAGTCCTGCTACCATTTGACTTGATTACATGTTCATCTGTGATTGGTAGGCTTGCCTCATGCTCATCTATGATTGGTAGACTCGGCTCATGCTTCTCTGTGATTGGTGGACTCATCTCAACAAATGGGATAGAGACAAGGGCGGGCCCAGTGTACACAACACATTTTCGTGTTAGGCAACTACAGTTCAACCTGTGACTAACTAAAAATAGTCCTTCACCACAAACAGTCTAAGAAGGACAAATGTAGATCAAAAAGGACAATTGGAGAGGGCAACCTAAATATGACACCAATTTCCACGCTAAAATTAGGTTTTATATTTTTAGGGTCACCACAGAGGATATTTCATGTAAATGGTGTGTTTATGACCAGGAAAATCAGGTGGTATACATAAGTTCAGATAGAAAAAATAAAAAGTAATGACATTGTTTTCTGCAATAACAAGGAATGCATTTGCATTGCAGAGGGAATTTAGTTTCAGCGAAATACATGCAACGAATGTTGTTCATTTTGATGTGACTGATTTTTGAAAGGTAGTATTTGTGTTCTACCTGCTTGGCTTTGTGGTCACAGTGCCACAAGCACTAGGAGTTTGTGCCTAGTTTTATATTGCTGTGTATTTAAGTAGCATCATAAAAATGAAGGGGAAAGTCGTAAAGATTAGCAGAAACTTTCTCCTCACTTATAAAGAACACGAACATGATTTCAATTTGTTTCATGGTGATGGAGTTTTGGATACTGGGATGAGGTCAGGGGCCTGACTGGAGAGAGCTAGAAAATCAACAGTAAGAAGCAGAGTTCTTTCCGTATGCGAACAGGACTCCACCTCTACTCCCACCCTCACCCCCAATCCACAGCCAAAGATGCTGTGAGGAAGCAGAGCTGAAGGCCATACAGGATGTATCTTAGATGCACACCTGCACTATTTTGTTACATGTGCACTGTTCCCTGACACTGTGTCAAAGGTTATAAAGCCCAAGCCAGGAATCTTAAGGCTCATTTGGACCTCACTTTGAAAAACTAAGAGTTAAGATTTTAAATGAAGGGGTGTGTGTGTGTGTGTGTGTGTGTGTTGTTTGTTTGTTTCGCTATATTTTATAAGAGAAAAGTAACTCAAATAAAAGTCCAGTCTTGGAGATGGCAGGCAAATGTTCTTCATGAGTCTTCAGTCATCTCCAGCTTCCCACTGTGTGACACAACAATAACAGCTTTCACCTCTGCACATCACCCCCGCTGTAAGCATACCAAGAAGGGTCCTTACTCTACAGATGAGAAAAATCAAAGGTACTAGGGGCTGTCTACCTGGGCCAAGAGACAAGAAAATGCTGAAAAATATCCAGCCCAGGTTAGCCAAACTCTGAATCCAGAGTCAGATGTAGATTAAAAGTATCCACAGAACATTCAGTTATTTTCAGAATGCAACGATAATGAAACTATCTAATCTAATTCTACCAAGAAGGGAGGTACTTGTGTAAAATAAACACCATCATCTTTCTCTTTCAGTAGCCAAAGGTCATCTAAAATTCTGAATTATTTTTAAGAGATACACATAGAGGACAGTAGTTATTTCTCATATATGACCAGACAGCATCTGAATTTTATATAACTAAAAGGGTAAAAATGTTAACCCACAGTAAACTATATCCAGACTGGTGGACAGCCACCCTGGTGGTCCTTTATTGTGACACTAATGTACCAGACTTCATTAATTCTAACCAGATCAGGTGCTCTGAAGAAACAGAGTTCAAGGCCAGCCTGTCTATATAGGTAGGGCAGCTAGGGCTATATAGTGAGACCTTGTTTCAAAGAGAGAGAAAAGAGAAAGAGAGAGGGAGAGGGAGAGGGAGAGGGAGAG